>NC_039363.1:177248985-177283178 GCF_003573695.1 Papaver somniferum | reverse complement strand
CCTCCCACCACCACCACCCACCACCGCCGATTACCACCACCACCACCTCCGATTATCACCACCACCAACCACCGGTTACCACCACCACCTCCTCCCACCACCACCACCACCACCACCGCCTATTTAAGAAATGTAACAACATCAATGCAATCACAATTAAGTTCTGTTGCATGATAATTTTTATCGAGTATAAAAGACGCCAGCCGCAGCCTGATTCTGCCATGGGACCACTCTGGAGGTATTTTCCAACAAACCCTTCACTTTAATTTGTTTTTGATTGCTTCAATCGAATAGAAATCATCAAAATAGGGTTTTAATAGGAGTTACAGAGCTATGTTCGGTTAGGCTAATTTTCCAAAAAACCCTAGTTTACTAACCGAACTTCTTGAAAATGAAAAACACGAAGAACAGTTCGGTTCTATTGGATTTAAAACTAAGTCACCGAACTCTCTGTTCGGTTGTTTCGCAAAAAATTTTAAACTACAAAGTAACCGAACTCCACCCTTAGAACCGAAAAAAAAACAAATCCAGTCTAATCGAACTGTGTTGTTGTGGCCACTATGTTGAGTTCCAAAATAACCGAACTTAGCCAATAGAGTTCGGTTTTTCGCAAAAAATTTTAAAACTACAAAGTAACCAAACTTAGCCAATAGACGCTGGAACTTCACATTTTTTTTGTTTGCTAAGTCGGTAACTTCACAATTTTATCGAAGAAACCGGACTTTCAGTTCGGTTGGTTAGATGTTAGGTTCAAGTTTGCGAAAGAACCGAACTTTGTAAACTTATATACTCTTATATTATGTAAAGTTCGGTTAGATCAAAAGTGCATGCATTTTGCGAACCAACCGAACTTTGTACACCAAAGTTCGGTTAGTTGAGAACCAACCGAACATAACGATGTAACTCCTAGAAATTTTATTATTAGAGAGTTCGGTAACCTGCGTGTTTGGAACAAGTAACCGAACTACACTTTCATATGAGTTCGGTTACTTGTTCATCTCACGGGGCAACCGAACTACAACTTCAGATGAGTTCGGTTACTTGTTCTTCATATAAAGTAACCGAACTGTTCAAAATCCAATTCAAATCCGGATCATTTTGAAGATTAACAAATATTCTAGGAGAGGATGGAGATGAAGAATCATATGAGTTTTTATCATTTGAATACTCAAACTTAGTGAATTGGAAAAAAAAAAAAAAATCTATTTTCCATGTTTTTCTCCTTCATCTTCTCTAACTCTACTCTCTCAATAATTCTACTCAACTAATAATAAACCCATCTTTTAATTTAATCTCACTAATTGGTTTTAACTAAATCATTCACTAATCATAACCTAAAATTAATTAAGAGGGTAGATTAGGTATTAAATAAATAACTAGATATGGGGTGACCAAGAATTACTTCTAATGCCTTTACCCAAAATAAAACCATGGTCCCCAAAAAATCGTTTTTCTTTCTACTATTAGAGTTTTATGGGATTGTTTTGGGCTTGTTTAAAAACGAAAGAAAAGAAGAATCCTGTTTTGAGGCATACTAAATGTCTGAGTATGAATTAACGTTTAGTCCCATTTTTGTTGGGATTTAGACATTCCAGTACTGTCCTCCCAAGTCTAGTACTAAGAGGTCCAAATTTACACAATGAAAAATGATTCAGGTCAAAACTTTTTTTTTCAAATGATGGAACAACCAAATGGCAGAAATTCTTTTACAAGCGTCAACCAAACAGTATATGCACAAAATGTTATATCATCAATCTCTCTAAAGGAACGTGTAAGGAAGCAGCTATTTTCTATACAAAGCTCAAGAGAAACCTTATTTTGTGGGTAAAGTTAGCAATATTCGCTAAAACATTTCAGTCATTACCACGAATGTTGCTCCTGCTATTAAGAATAATCAAAATAAATTTTCCAAATAAACTGTGTTTGTTCCACTTAAAGATGGAGAAAAAGTTGACTTGGATTCTTTACTCATCTAGGAAAGCCAAGACATTGAAGAAGATAGTCGACTAGGAAAAAGACATAGGATTGAGAATACCGTTGTTGCTTCTACTGAAATTGTTGAGTCCTCATCACTTACTGCCAATTTAGATGATCTAACATAACCATCCAGAAAACTCACAGAGTCACCGTGCAAGATAACCTTTCTTCTCACACAAATAAGGGGATTCAGGTATCTCTTTCTTTATTAAATTTTAATCATTTTAATTATCAGTGTCTCTATTTTATTATTGCATTTACTATCTCTAGGGTTAACTATATCAGTAAAACATTTATTACATGGACTGATTTTCAAAGTAGAGAGATTATTTGTCTTAAATTTCTTCATGCTGATTTCAAACTATTAATACAACTTTCTTGCACTACACTTTATCACTTACTTGCAAATTCTTTCAAAATAGTTGAGTATTCACTAGCTGTTTTCGACATTATCAACATGAGAGTCATTGCCTGGAATGTTCAAGGTCTTAATACCCCTGCTACAAGAGACCATCTTAGAGATTTAACTAGAACCCAAAACCCAGATTTGTTATTTCTTTGTGAAACCAAATTAACTGAAGACAAAATGAACCTTTATTTGCAACTCTTAGATTTCCCAATGCTAGGTTCTGGAAATCAATAGGTATCTTTGGTGGCTTGATTCTAATGTGGAAAGATGGATTTATTTGTGATACTGTTAGTTGTGAAAATTACATGATTCATGCAGTTATTCAGAGTGATCCAAGTCAACAAGAAAGGCTAGTGTCTTGTATGTATGGTTACTGCAATTACACTAAAAATAAAGAACAATGGGAATTCATTAAAGAGATTGGTATTAATATATCTCAGCCTTCGGTTTTTATGGGAGATTTAAACTTTCATCTGTTAGATAATGGGGCTTCAACTTCTACTCCAGGAGATGGTTAGTTCATTCTATCATTTAAGAAGTTGGTTTAGAAGATATGGGGTTCTTTGGCAGAGAACATACTTAGTCAAGTAACAATAGAGGCACAAGAAAGAAGAGATCAAGAATTGATATGGATTTAGTTAATGCAGCCTGGAATTCTCAATTACAAGATTCTAAACTTATTCACTTAAGCCAGAATGGAAGTGATCACTGTCCCATTATGCTTGTCACTGATCACTCTCAGCCTAAATTATGGAAGCTTTTTAAGTTCTTCTTCACTTGGTTACAAGATAGTACTTGTAAAGATGAAATAACAAAAGCTTGGGATAAGTCAATTCAAGGTTCACCAGCTCACAAATTCATAAAGAGACTTCAGTTTACCAGAATAGCTCTTTCAAAATGGAACAAAGAACACTTTGGAGATATCAATCAGAATGTGGATAATATTCAAAAAAAGCTGGATGATATTCAGGCTCAACCTTTCTCTAGAGAGAACATTTTAAAATCTGAGGAGATCTCTAAGAAATTATATAAATGGCACCAGATTCAAAATGATTTTAACAAACAAAAATCCAGAGATAACTATGTCAAGGATATGGATTATTTATAACACCAAATATTTTCATACTCTGACAAAAAGAAAAAGAGTCAGAAACAACATTGATTCCTTAAAAGACTTTGAAGGTAATTGGTTTCATTCTAGAGAACACATGTCCTTACTTCTTAAAAATCATTTTAAGAATATCAGTACTTCCTGCACTCCAGTCATTGAAGAACAACATTATTCTCACATTCCAATATTAATCACATAAGAAGAGAATATGTTACTTCTTAAAATTCCAACTGATGAAATTTTTTTGAAAACTCTCAAAAGCATGGAAAATTGGTCTGCACCTGGTCCTGAAGGCTTTCAAGCAGGATTTTATAAATCTCATTGGAATACTGTGCGAGGTGATGTTTGTGATGTTGTTAAAAAATTCTTCTCCTCAAAACAGATGCCTAAGCAACTCAACAAGACATATATCTCATTAATTCCTAAAAATAGTAAGCCAAGCACTCCATCTGAATTCAGACCTATAGGCCTGTGTAACACCTCAAACAAGATTATATTTAAAATCTTAGTAAGTTGAATGAAACCTTTCAGATTCTTTGGGCCACAACAAGAGTATGATGTTTTGGGTACTCACAGATACTTCAAATTTAGTTAATGGTGCATGAATTGGCCGAAACATTCCTAAAAATGAACAATTTACAAATTGATTTCCGTTTGTTAAAAAAGTTCGGCTACGACATCTGAAGAATAGGTAGCCGAACTCATCTGCAAGTGTAGTTCGGCTAATGTTTCTGAAGACACAGGTAGCCGAACTTAGCTTTAATGGAGTTTTTTCTTTCAGAGAAAAAGTTCGGTTAGGAGAAAAATTTTGCGACGTCACAGAACTCAATATATAGGTTTTTCAGAGAAAAGTTCGGTTAGGAGAAAAAAATTGCGACGTAACCGAACTTTTGACGTAACCGAGCTTTTTACGACGTAGCCGAACTTTTCGTGACGTAACCGAAATTTTTACGACATAACCGAAATTTTTGTGACGTAACCGAACTTCTTACGACGTAACCGAACTAAAAGTTCGGGTAAGACATTTTTTTTACGACGTAAATGAACTTTTCTCTGAAAAATACAAAAATCTCCATTAAAGTTGAGTTTGACTAGTTCTACAAAGTTTTTCACATAATTGCTAGCCGAACTTCTCTCTGTAACTTCCATTTTCATCTCATTTTGATGATTACTTCTCATTTTTTTAACCAAAAACGAATGACAAGTAACGGGTTTGTGAGAATATTTTTGTTAATGAGTTAAATTAAGCTATATATATATATAGGTGGTGGTGGAGGTAGTCGGAGGTGGTAGGTTATATATATATAGGTGGTTATTAGGTTGGTTTTAAATTAAATTATGTCAAGGGTAGGTTAGTCATTTCCACACTTTAGGACACCACATATAACTATATGGTAGATATTCTTATCACATAATAGTCCCCAACCAAAATGGAGTAGTGTCCAAAAAAAATTGTTCTACAAAATGCCGAGTAGGAATTAACGTTTAGTCCCATTTTTTTGTTGGGCTTTAGTCATTCAAGTAGTGTCATCCCAAGTCTAGTACTAAGAGTCCCAAATTTACACAATGAGAAAAGATTCAGTTCAAAACTTTTTTTTTCATGCCTAAAATGACCCTCGAATAAAAATCTTGTATTCGTTTGTTCACAAGCTGTTTTTTCACTTTGTTGTCCTCAATCAGCAACGCTCTGCAGTGAGAATCAAGTTTTATTACTCGTTTAAATTACAAGGATATCTGTTTCCATCTTTAGTTCCTCTCGCTGTAGTTTGTCTTTGAAACTATCAAAATCGATCAGTGGGGAGGTTTATGTACATATCAGACAAAGAGGAGGAGACTCGAATCTTCTTCATGTGAGAATCAAGATTCATTTGATCGATTTGTTTTCATAATAGTATTTTAACTACTTTGATTACTATTTATCCATTAATTTCTTATTCAATTTCACTTTTTGTTCGATATTTTATCGATTTCAGATGTTTACTTCAAAATGAATAACATGTATACAACTATTTACATGTAATTAAATAATCAACATGTGTATACATATGAAAACATCTACACCATTTCCATTCATGCTTGCATTAGTCACCTACCATATGTCATATATAAGGTGCAATAAGTATCAAACCCATGCAAACTAATAAAAGAACGAAACCTACCAAAATGCAAACTAACAAAAGAACCGTACCTACAAAAATGAGAACATAATCATCAAACTAACAAAAGAACCAAATCTATCCAAATGAAAATATAATCATTCGAGAACCGGATCTGCCAAAATGAACATAATGATCACAGCATACAAACAAACCTACCTGTTGAAGTCCACCATTAAAAGGTAATCGTTTGTGCATCGTATCCATGCCAAACAGTCTTCATTAACTCCGATCAAGTGATATATTGTCCATGATTCATGCTTCCGATATAAAAAAGATTGATATCAAAGGTGCATCTACGTACAACTACGTACACATTAATAATACAATTTTATACCTTAATAATTAGCACGTGTACAACTACGTACACATTAATAATCAACACAACATGTTGGGGTATATATTTAAAAACATAGTTTTGTAATAATATGCCAAAGTTAGAGAGATAGTATGGTGGCATTGTTTTGAGCTCCCACACTATAGGCATGGGTTCAATTCCCACCCCACACAATTTCACTAGGGTATATACTATTTATACTATATATTATATTACATTAGTCCGGGAGCGGGGCCTTGGGGGTCTTGGGAGGTCTGCTGATCCAGAAACAATTTTTTTTGCTGTTTTTAACTTAAATTTTCAAAACGTATTAAGATAATTATATCATGATTAATTACAGTTAATGTTGAAATTTTAATACAGCCGTTTTTTTGCTGTTACAAAGAAATTTAATTGGCATTTAATCGAAAATTAATTTTCCATTAATTCCATTGATTCTTTTTGATTATAAAAAAAAACTGGTTTCTGGAAGAGAAAATATAGAACGTTATTTTTATTTCGTCAAGTTTTCTGAGCAAGTGTTGTTGAAAGAGTTATTATTGATTCGATTTCTCAGTGCAGAGAAATCGAAAGAGATAAGCTGTTTTATCCCATAGGGTTTCGACAAAAAAACTGACTGCTAGCACAATCAAGAGGCAGAGTCGCGAAACACCTTAAAGATAGCGACCTAGTACGCGACTCAGCGGTTTCTTTGTGTGATTTGATTATAGTGCTTTGTTTCCAACAATTTTAAGGTGAACGTTTCTGCTATGGAGAATGAAAAGAAGCGCGTTGATGATACCAACAAGCCTTTCAAATTTGAAGGGTTGCATTTCAGAAGATGGAAGCTGAAGATGTTCTTTTATCTCAAACTGATGAAGCTGCATATGATTGTGTCGAGTGTTCATCCTGGAACCCTGGAACCTGCTGCTGATAAGACTGCTGCTGTTGCTGCTGGCGGTGGTGCTGCTACAGATCCACCTCCTACTGGTGGTGTTGAAGAAGTTGTTTCTCAAACTCCCGAGGAAAAACAAAAGGCCATCGACAAATGGATCGATAATGACTTTGATTGCAAAAACTACATTCTTAATGCATTATCTGACGATTTATATGAGTATTATTCAACTTTTGAAACTGCTAAAGATGTATGGGATGCATTACAGAAAAAATATGACACCGAGGAAGCGGGTTCAAAGAAATATGCTGTGAGCCGGTATGTGAGATACCAAATGGTGGATGATAGATCAGTTGTTGCACAGGCTCATGAACTTCAAAAAATTTACCACGAAATTGTGGCCGAAGGTATGAAAACTGATGAACAATTTCAAGTTTCTGTAATGATTGACAAGTTACCACCTAGCTGGAAAGATTTTCGTAATACTTTGCGTCACAAGACTAAAGAATTTTCTCTTGAAAGTTTGATTGTTAAGCTCAGGGTTGAGGAAGAAGCTCGGAAACAAGATAAGAAGGAAGAGATTCTCATTGTTTCTAACAATAAGACTCATCCGAATTTAAAACCTAAGAAAAGGGATATGAAACCTAACCCGAACCAGAAGAAAGGAGGAAGGCCTAATCAAAACAAGAACCAACACCCATCGAAAAATGGACAGAATTCCAATTCTGAATTTCTTTGTTATATCTGTAATAAACCAAACCACATGGCTAGGAATTGCAGATTTAACAAGGAAAAGAATAACGCACAAGCTAATGCTTTGGGTGACGTTATAATTGCCATGGTCTCTGATCCAGAGTTCTACATGGTTGGTGGATCTGATGGGTGGTGGATAGACAGTGGTGCTTCGCGTCATTGTTGTTTTGATAGGTCCATGTTTAAGACTTATGCTGAAACCAAGGACAAGAAAGTGTTATTGGGAGACTCCCACAGCACTATGGTGAAAGGTTCTGGTACGGTAGAGTTGAAGTTTACTTCTGGGAAGACACTCATGCTGAAAGATGTCCTTCACACTCCAGAAATGAGAAAGAACCTTGTTTCCGGCTATCTTCTCAACAAGGCTGGGTTGTATCAAACTATTGGGTCTGATATTTACACTATAACTAAGAATAAGAATTTTGTAGGAAAGGGTTATGCTACTGATGGAATGTTTAAGCTTAATGTTGATGCTATGAATAAAATTGATTCTTCTGCTTATATGGTTTGGAATTTTAATGTTTGGCATGGTAGGCTTTGTCATGTGGGTAAAAAGTTAGTAAATAACATGAGTAAGTTAGGTGTCCTCCCTGAATTTTCTGAAAATGATTTTGAAAAATGTGAATACTGTAGTCAAGCAAAAATAACCAAGACTTCACATAAATCTGTTGTAAGAGAATCGAAACCACTAGACTTAATACATTCTGATTTGTGTGAATATGAAGGTATCCTAACTAGAAATGGCAAGAGGTATATCATGACGTTCATTGATGATTGTTCTAATTATACTTATGTTTATTTGTTGAGCCATAAGAACGAAGCTATTGAAAAGTTTAAGATTTTTATTGCTGAAATTGAAAATCAATTTGGTAGGAAAATTAAGAGATTTCGTAGTGATAGAGGCACTGAATATGATTCTTCTCCTTTTACTGAAATTTATCAAACTAATGGCATTATACATGAAAGAACTGCACCATATAATCCTCAAATGAATGGGAAAGCTGAAGAAAGAATCGTACTCTTACTGAATTGACTGTTGCTTGTTTGCTTAGCTCTGGTGCTGCTTCTCATTGGTGGGGTGAATGTTTGCTGACTGTTTGCCATGTTTTGAACCGCATTCCTAATAATAAAACCATGATATCTCCTTATGAACTTTGGAGAAATAGAAAACCTAATGTCTCTTATTTTAGAGTTTGGGGTTGCTTAGCTTTTGTTAGAAAAGCTGATCCTAAAAGACATAAGTTAGAAAGTAGAGCTTATGAATGTGTTTTTATTGGTTATGCTCAAAACAGTAAAGCTTATAGGTTCTTTGATATTAATAATAAGGTTATTATTGAATCTATTGATGTTGATTTCTTTGAAGAGAGATTTCCTTTTAAATCTAGAACTAGTGGGGGTAATAGTGGGGGTTCTTTATCTAGTGTTTTACCTAGAGCTGATTCTGAACATAGATTAGAAGAACCTAGAAGTGCAGAAACTAGGATCACTGAAGTTGAACCTAGAAGAAGTAAAAGAGCTAGGACTGACACAAGAGATCCTGATTTTGAATTTTATGCCGTAGAGGAAGAACCTTCTAACTTACAAGAGGCGTTCAGTTCTGCAGAGTCTAGTTTCTGGCAAGAAGCTGTAAATAATGAATGGGATTCTCATATGTCTAATGGAACTTGGCGTATAGTAGATTTACCTCCTGGTTGTAAGCCTATAGGTTGTAAATGGGTTTTGAAAAGGAAACTAAAGCCTGATGGAACAATAGAGAAGCACAAAGCTAGACTGGTTGCTAAAGGATTTAGGCAACGAGAGAATGTAGACTTCTTTGATACTTATTCTCCTGTTACTAGATTAACATCTATACGTGTTTTGATTGCTGTTGCCGCTGCTCATAATCTTGTTATTCACCAAATGGATGTTAAAACTGCCTTTTTGAATGGTGAACTAGAAGAGGAAATTTATATGGAACAACCTGAAGGTTTTGTAATTCCTGGACAAGAACAGAAAGTATGTAAGCTAGAAAAATCCCTTTATGGTTTAAAACAAGCTCCTAAACAGTGGCATGAGAAATTTGATAATTTAATGATTTCACATAACTTCAGAATAAACGAGGGTGACAAATGCATCTATTATAAATTTGAGAATGATGTGTGTGTGATTGTTTGCTTGTATGTGGATGATTTGCTGATATTTGGTTCCAATTTATCTGTTGTCAATGAAACTAAATGTATGCTTAGTTCGAATTTTGACATGAAAGATTTGGGTGAAGCTAGTGTAATCTTGGGAATCAAAATAACTAGAACTAGTAGTGGTATTTGTTTGGATCAATCTCACTACATTGAAAAAATTCTGAGAAAGTATGAATATTTTGATTGTAAGCCTGCTTGTACTCCGTTTGATCCTAATGTGAAATTGTTTAAGAACACTGGAGAAAGTGTTAGACAATCTGAATATGCTAGTATAATTGGAAGTCTGCGTTATGCAACTGATTGTACAAGACCAGACATTGCATATGCAGTGGGAGTTCTGTGCAGGTTTACCAGTAATCCTAATTTGGAACACTGGGATGCTATTGAGAGGGTTATGCGGTATCTGAAAAGAACCACAAACCTAGGATTACACTATAAGAGGCATCCCGCAGTCCTTGAAGGATTTAGCGATGCTAATTGGAATAATCTTTCAGATGATTCCAAGGCCACCAGTGGATATGTTTTTACTATTGCTGGGGGCGCTGTATCTTGGAGATCAAAGAAACAGACAATTATAGCCCAATCTATGATGGAGGCTGAATTGATGGCACTAGCAGCAGCTAGTGAAGAAGCAGGATGGCTGAAGAGTCTGTTATCAGACATTCCAGTATGGGAAAAACCGATACCAGCCACTTTGATCCACTGCGATAGTACCGCGGCTATCGGAGTAGTAGAGAACTGTTATAATAACAGTAAGAATCGACAGATACGTCGAAAGCACGACACAGTTAGAGAATTTCTCACAACTGGTGTTGTTAGAGTAGATCATGTAAGGTCTGAAGGAAACATAGCTGATACTTTGACGAAAGGATTAGCAAGAGAAAAGGTATGGAATATCTCTAAAAGTATGGGACTTTTGCCCGTGAGAAGTTGAGTCATTTGTAATGGATACCCAACCTAGAAATAGGTTCAAAGGGACTAGACGAAGTTACAAATAATATGATAGAGTCATGCATTCCCATAGCATGATATCCTGAAGTGGGAAACAGGTTGAGTGTTTAAACTCTTAATGATGTCTATAGCTCTTAAGTTAAGAGTGGGATATACAGGAGTATCCTTGATAGACTCACCTATACGAATGTGAAGGTGTGGCCGCCTTCTATGAGAACTTGGGCATTTCTCTAGATCGTTCGTTAAGAAAGGGATAAGCACATGGCCCTAATGTGCAAAATTAAGAACTTTACTCTAAAATATAGTTGTGTGTGTTGTCTAATCTATTATTAGTTAGAGTTCAAGACGAGAGTCACTCTAGTTACCTGATACTTAGAAAGTTCAACACTATGTAGAGGTTCAAGTCGAAAGGCACCTTTGCTTATGCACAACTGTATAGCACTTGCTCAATGTTTTAAAATATAAGTGGGGGATTGTTGGGGTATATATTTAAAAACATAGTTTTGTAATAATATGCCAAAGTTAGAGAGATAGTATGGTGGCATTGTTTTGAGCTCCCACACTATAGGCATGGGTTCAATTCCCACCCCACACAATTTCACTAGGGTATATACTATTTATACTATATATTATATTACATTAGTCCGGGAGCGGGGCCTTGGGGGTCTTGGGAGGTCTGCTGATCCAGAAACAATTTTTTTGCTGTTTTTAACTTAAATTTTCAAAATGTATTAAGATAATTATATCATGATTAATTACAGTTAATGTTGAAATTTTAATACGGCCGTTTTTTTGCTGTTACAAAGAAATTTAATTGGCATTTAATCGAAAATTAATTTTCCATTAATTCCATTGATTCTTTTTGATTATAAAAAAAAAAAAACTGGTTTCTGGAAAAAAAGATATAGAACGTTATTTTTATTTCGTCAAGAGGTATATCATGACGTTCATTGATGATTGTTCTAATTATACTTATGTTTATTTGTTGAGCCATAAGAACGAAGCTATTGAAAAGTTTAAGATTTTTATTGCTGAAATTGAAAATCAATTTGGTAGGAAAATTAAGAGATTTCGTAGTGATAGAGGCACTGAATATGATTCTTCTCCTTTTACTGAAATTTATCAAACTAATGGCATTATACATGAAAGAACTGCACCATATAATCCTCAAATGAATGGGAAAGCTGAAAGAAAGAATCGTACTCTTACTGAATTGACTGTTGCTTGTTTGCTTAGCTCTGGTGCTGCTTCTCATTGGTGGGGTGAATGTTTGCTGACTGTTTGCCATGTTTTGAACCGCATTCCTAATAATAAAACCATGATATCTCCTTATGAACTTTGGAGAAATAGAAAACCTAATGTCTCTTATTTTAGAGTTTGGGGTTGCTTAGCTTTTGTTAGAAAACCTGATCCTAAAAGACATAAGTTAGAAAGTAGAGCTTATGAATGTGTTTTTATTGGTTATGCTCAAAACAGTAAAGCTTATAGGTTCTTTGATACTAATAATAAGGTTATTATTGAATCTATTGATGTTGATTTCTTTGAAGAGAGATTTCCTTTTAAATCTAGAACTAGTGGGGGTAATAGTGGGGGTTCTTTATCTAGTGTTTTACCTAGAGCTGATTCTGAACATAGATTAGAAGAACCTAGAAGTGCAGAAACTAGGATCACTGAAGTTGAACCTAGAAGAAGTAAAAGAGCTAGGACTGACACAAGAGATCCTGATTTTGAATTTTATGCCGTAGAGGAAGAACCTTCTAACTTACAAGAGGCGTTCAGTTCTGCAGAGTCTAGTTTCTGGCAAGAAGCTGTAAATAATGAATGGGATTCTCATATGTCTAATGGAACTTGGCGTATAGTAGATTTACCTCCTGGTTGTAAGCCTATAGGTTGTAAATGGGTTTTGAAAAGGAAACTAAAGCCTGATGGAACAATAGAGAAGCACAAAGCTAGACTGGTTGCTAAAGGATTTAGGCAACGAGAGAATGTAGACTTCTTTGATACTTATTCTCCTGTTACTAGATTAACATCTATACGTGTTTTGATTGCTGTTGCCGCTGCTCATAATCTTGTTATTCACCAAATGGATGTTAAAACTGCCTTTTTGAATGGTGAACTAGAAGAGGAAATTTATATGGAACAACCTGAAGGTTTTGTAATTCCTGGACAAGAACAGAAAGTATGTAAGCTAGAAAAATCCCTTTATGGTTTAAAACAAGCTCCTAAACAGTGGCATGAGAAATTTGATAATTTAATGATTTCACATAACTTCAGAATAAACGAGGGTGACAAATGCATCTATTATAAATTTGAGAATGATGTGTGTGTGATTGTTTGCTTGTATGTGGATGATTTGCTGATATTTGGTTCCAGTTTATCTGTTGTCAATGAAACTAAAGGTATGCTTAGTTCGAATTTTGACATGAAAGATTTGGGTGAAGCTAGTGTAATCTTGGGAATCAAAATAACTAGAACTAGTAGTGGTATTTGTTTGGATCAATCTCACTACATTGAAAAAATTCTGAGAAAGTATGAATATTTTGATTGTAAGCCTGCTTGTACTCCGTTTGATCCTAATGTGAAATTGTTTAAGAACACTGGAGAAAGTGTTAGACAATCTGAATATGCTAGTATAATTGGAAGTCTGCGTTATGCAACTGATTGTACAAGACCAGACATTGCATATGCAGTGGGAGTTCTGTGCAGGTTTACCAGTAATCCTAGTTTGGAACACTGGGATGCTATTGAGAGGGTTATGCGGTATCTGAAAAGAACCACAAACCTAGTATTACACTATAAGAGGCATCCCGCAGTCCTTGAAGGATTTAGCGATGCTAATTGGAATACTCTTTCAGATGATTCCAAGGCCACCAGTGGATATGTTTTTACTATTGCTGGGGGCGCTGTATCTTGGAGATCAAAGAAACAGACAATTATAGCCCAATCTACGATGGAGGCTGAATTGATGGCACTAGCAGCAGCTAGTGAAGAAGCAGGATGGCTGAAGAGTCTGTTATCAGACATTCCAGTATGGGAAAAACCGATACCAGCCACTTTGATCCACTGCGATACTACCGCGGCTATCGGAGTAGTAGAGAACTGTTATAATAACAGCAAGAATCGACAGATACGTCGAAAGCACGACACAGTTAGAGAATTTCTCACAACTGGTGTTGTTAGAGTAGATCATGTAAGGTCTGAAGGAAATATAGCTGATACTTTGACGAAAGGATTAGCAAGAGAAAAGGTATGGAATATCTCTAAAAGTATGGGACTTTTGCCCGTGAGAAGTTGAGTCATTTGTAATGGATACCCAACCTAGAAATAGGTTCAAAGGGACTAGACGAAGTTACAAATAATATGATAGAGTCATGCATTCCCATAGCATGATATCCTGAAGTGGGAAACAGGTTGA
Organism: Papaver somniferum; assembly: GCF_003573695.1. Lineage (NCBI taxonomy): Eukaryota > Viridiplantae > Streptophyta > Magnoliopsida > Ranunculales > Papaveraceae > Papaver > Papaver somniferum. Next base: position 177,269,018 of record NC_039363.1, on the reverse strand, counting down.
GTGTTTAAACTCTTAATGATGTCTATAGCTCTTAAGTTAAGAGTGGGATATACAGGAGTATCCTTGATAGACTCACCTATACAAATGTGAAGGTGTGGCCGCCTTCTATGAGAACTTGGGCATTTCTCTAGATCGTTCATTAAGAAAGGGATAAGCACATGGCCCTAATGTGCAAAATTAAGAACTTTACTCTAAGATATAGTTGTGTGTGTTGTATAATCTATTATTAGTTAGAGTTCAAGACGAGAGTCACTCTAGTTACCTGATACTTAGAAAGTTCAACACTATGTAGAGGTTCAAGTCGAAAGGCACCTTTGCTTATGCACAACTGTATAGCACTTGCTCAATGTTTTAAAATATAAGTGGGGGATTGTTGGGGTATATATTTAAAAACATAGTTTTGTAATAATATGCCAAAGTTAGAGAGATAGTATGGTGGCATTGTTTTGAGCTCCCACACTATAGGCATGGGTTCAATTCCCACCCCACACAATTTCACTAGGGTATATACTATTTATACTATATATTATATTACATTAGTCCGGGAGAGGGGCCTTGGGAGGTCTGCTGATCCAGAAACAATTTTTTTGCTGTTTTTAACTTAAATTTTCAAAACGTATTAAGATAATTATATCATGATTAATTACAGTTAATGTTGAAATTTTAATACGGCCGTTTTTTTGCTGTTACAAAGAAATTTAATTGGCATTTAATCGAAAATTAATTTTCCATTAATTCCATTGATTCTTTTTGATTATAAAAAAAAAAAAACTGGTTTCTGGAAGAAAAGATATAGAACGTTATTTTTATTTCGTCAAGTTTTTCTGAGCAAGTGTTGTTGAAAGAGTTATTATTGATTCGATTTCTCAGTGCAGAGAAATTGATTCGATTTCTCAGTTCTGCAGAGTCTAGTTTCTGGCAAGAAGCTGTAGATAATGAATGGGATTCTCATATGTCTAATGGAACTTGGCGTATAGTAGATTTACCTCCTGGTTGTAAGCCTATAGGTTGTAAATGGGTTTTGAAAAGGAAACTAAAACCTGATGGAACAATAGAGAAGCACAAAGCTAGACTGGTTGCTAAAGGATTTAGGCAACGAGAGAATGTAGACTTCTTTGATACTTATTCTCCTGTTACTAGATTAACATCTATACGTGTTTTGATTGCTGTTGCCGCTGCTCATAATCTTGTTATTCACCAAATGGATGTTAAAACTGCCTTTTTGAATGGTGAACTAGAAGAGGAAATTTATATGGAACAACCTGAATATTTTGATTGTAAGCCTGCTTGTACTCCGTTTGATCCTAATGTGAAATTGTTTAAGAACACTGGAGAAAGTGTTAGACAATCTGAATATGCTAGTATAATTGGAAGTCTGCGTTATGCAACTGATTGTACAAGACCAGACATTGCATATGCAGTGGGAGTTCTGTGCAGGTTTACCAGTAATCCTAGTTTGGAACACTGGGATGCTATTGAGAGGGTTATGCGGTATCTGAAAAGAACCACAAACCTAGGATTACACTATAAGAGGCATCCCGCAGTCCTTGAAGGATTTAGCGATGCTAATTGGAATACTCTTTCAGATGATTCCAAGGCCACCAGTGGATATGTTTTTACTATTGCTGGGGGCGCTGTATCTTGGAGATCAAAGAAACAGACAATTATAGCCCAATCTACGACGGAGGCTGAATTGATGGCACTAGCAGCAGCTAGTGAAGAAGCAGGATGGCTGAAGAGTCTGTTATCAGACATTCCAGTATGGGAAAAACCGATACCAACCACTTTGATCCACTGCGATAGTACCGCGGCTATCGGAGTAGTAAAGAACTGTTATAATAACAGTAAGAATCGACAGATACGTCGAAAGCACGACACAGTTAGAGAATTTCTCACAACTGGTGTTGTTAGAGTAGATCATGTAAGGTCTGAAGGAAATATAGCTGATACTTTGACGAAAGGATTAGCAAGAGAAAAGGTATGGAATATCTCTAAAAGTATGGGACTTTTGCCCGTGAGAAGTTGAGTCATTTGTAATGGATACCCAACCTAGAAATAGGTTCAAAGGGACTAGACGAAGTTACAAATAATATGATAGAGTCATGCATTCCCATAGCATGATATCCTGAAGTGGGAAACAGGTTGAGTGTTTAAACTCTTAATGATGTCTATAGCTCTTAAGTTAAGAGTGGGATATACAGGAGTATCCTTGATAGACTCACCTATACGAATGTGAAGGTGTGGCCGCCTTCTATGAGAACTTGGGCATTTCTCTAGATCGTTCGTTAAGAAAGGGATAAGCACATGGCCCTAATGTGCAAAATTAAGAACTTTACTCTAAGATATAGTTGTGTGTGTTGTATAATCTATTATTAGTTAGAGTTCAAGACGAGAGTCACTCTAGTTACCTGATAATTAGAAAGTTCAACACTATGTAGAGGTTCAAGTCGAAAGGCACCTTTGCTTATGCACAACTGTATAGCACTTGCTCAATGTTTTAAAATATAAGTGGGGGGTTGTTGGGGTATATATTTAAAAACATAGTTTTGTAATAATATGCCAAAGTTAGAGAGATAGTATGGTGGCATTGTTTTGAGCTCCCACACTATAGGCATGGGTTCAATTCCCACCCCACACAATTTCACTAGGGTATATACTATTTATACTATATATTATATTACATTAGTCCGGGAGCGGGGCCTTGGGGCCTTGGGGGTCTTGGGAGGTCTGCTGATCCAGAAACAATTTTTTTTGCTGTTTTTAACTTAAATTTTCAAAACGTATTAAGATAATTATATCATGATTAATTACAGTTAATGTTGAAATTTTAATACAGCCGTTTTTTTGCTGTTACAAAGAAATTTAATTGGCATTTAATCGAAAATTAATTTTCCATTAATTCCATTGATTCTTTTTGATTATAAAAAAAAACTGGTTTCTGGAAGAGAAAATATAGAACGTTATTTTTATTTCGTCAAGTTTTCTGAGCAAGTGTTGTTGAAAGAGTTATTATTGATTCGATTTCTCAGTGCAGAGAAATCGAAAGAGATAAGCTGTTTTATCCCATAGGGTTTCGACAAAAAAACTGACTGCTAGCACAATCAAGAGGCAGAGTCGCGAAACACCTTAAAGATAGCGACCTAGTACGCGACTCAGCGGTTTCTTTGTGTGATTTGATTATAGTGCTTTGTTTCCAACAATTTTAAGGTGAACGTTTCTGCTATGGAGAATGAAAAGAAGCGCGTTGATGATACCAACAAGCCTTTCAAATTTGAAGGGTTGCATTTCAGAAGATGGAAGCTGAAGATGTTCTTTTATCTCAAACTGATGAAGCTGCATATGATTGTGTCGAGTGTTCATCCTGGAACCCTGGAACCTGCTGCTGATAAGACTGCTGCTGTTGCTGCTGGCGGTGGTGCTGCTACAGATCCACCTCCTACCGGTGGTGTTGAAGAAGTTGTTTCTCAAACTCCCGAGGAAAAACAAAAGGCCATCGACAAATGGATCGATAATGACTTTGATTGCAAAAACTACATTCTTAATGCATTTTCTGACGATTTATATGAGTATTATTCAACTTTTGAAACTGCTAAAGATGTATGGGATGCATTACAGAAAAAATATGACACCGAGGAAGCGGGTTCAAAGAAATATGCTGTGAGCCGGTATGTGAGATACCAAATGGTGGATGATAGATCAGTTGTTGCACAGGCTCATGAACTTCAAAAAATTTACCACGAAATTGTGGCCGAAGGTATGAAAACTGATGAACAATTTCAAGTTTCTGTAATGATTGACAAGTTACCACCTAGCTGGAAAGATTTTCGTAATACTTTGCGTCACAAGACTAAAGAATTTTCTCTTGAAAGTTTGATTGTTAAGCTCAGGGTTGAGGAAGAAGCTCGGAAACAAGATAAGAAGGAAGAGATTCTCATTGTTTCTAACAATAAGACTCATCCGAATTTAAAACCTAAGAAAAGGGATATGAAACCTAACCCGAACCAGAAGAAAGGAGGAAGGCCTAATCAAAACAAGAACCAACACCCATCGAAAAATGGACAGAATTCCCATTCTGAATTTCTTTGTTATATCTGTAATAAACCAAACCACATGGCTAGGAATTGCAGATTTAACAAGGAAAAGAATAACGCACAAGCTAATGCTGTGGGTGACGTTATAATTGCCATGGTCTCTGATCCAGAGTTCTACATGGTTGGTGGATCTGATGGGTGGTGGATAGACAGTGGTGCTTCGCGTCATTGTTGTTTTGATAGGTCCATGTTTAAGACTTATGCTGAAACCAAGGACAAGAAAGTGTTATTGGGAGACTCCCACAGCACTATGGTGAAAGGTTCTGGTACGGTAGAGTTGAAGTTTACTTCTGGGAAGACACTCATGCTGAAAGATGTCCTTCACACTCCAGAAATGAGAAAGAACCTTGTTTCCGGCTATCTTCTCAACAAGGCTGGGTTGTATCAAACTATTGGGTCTGATATTTACACTATAACTAAGAATAAGAATTTTGTAGGAAAGGGTTATGCTACTGATGGAATGTTTAAGCTTAATGTTGATGCTATGAATAAAATTGATTCTTCTGCTTATATGGTTTGGAATTTTAATGTTTGGCATGGTAGGCTTTGTCATGTGGGTAAAAAGTTAGTAAATAACATGAGTAAGTTAGGTGTCCTCCCTGAATTTTCTGAAAATGATTTTGAAAAATGTGAATACTGTAGTCAAGCAAAAATAACCAAGACTTCACATAAATCTGTTGTAAGAGAATCGAAACCACTAGACTTAATACATTCTGATTTGTGTGAATATGAAGGTATCCTAACTAGAAATGGCAAGAGGTATATCATGACGTTCATTGATGATTGTTCTAATTATACTTATGTTTATTTGTTGAGCCATAAGAACGAAGCTATTGAAAAGTTTAAGATTTTTATTGCTGAAATTGAAAATCAATTTGGTAGGAAAATTAAGAGATTTCGTAGTGATAGAGGCACTGAATATGATTCTTCTCCTTTTACTGAAATTTATCAAACTAATGGCATTATACATGAAAGAACTGCACCATATAATCCTCTATCGGAGTAGTAGAGAACTGTTATAATAACAGTAAGAATCGACAGATACGTCGAAAGCACGACACAGTTAGAGAATTTCTCACAACTGGTGTTGTTAGAGTAGATCATGTAAGGTCTGAAGGAAATATAGCTGATACTTTGACGAAAGGATTAGCAAGAGAAAAGGTATGGAATATCTCTAAAAGTATGGGACTTTTGCCCGTGAGAAGTTGAGTCATTTGTAATGGATACCCAACCTAGAAATAGGTTCAAAGGGACTAGACGAAGTTACAAATAATATGATAGAGTCATGCATTCCCATAGCATGATATCCTGAAGTGGGAAACAGGTTGAGTGTTTAAACTCTTAATGATGTCTATAGCTCTTAAGTTAAGAGTGGGATATACAGGAGTATCCTTGATAGACTCACCTATACGAATGTGAAGGTGTGGCCGCCTTCTATGAGAACTTGGGCATTTCTCTAGATCGTTCGTTAAGAAAGGGATAAGCACATGGCCCTAATGTGCAAAATTAAGAACTTTACTCTAAGATATAGTTGTGTGTGTTGTATAATCTATTATTAGTTAGAGTTCAAGACGAGAGTCACTCTAGTTACCTGATACTTAGAAAGTTCAACACTATGTAGAAGTTCAAGTCGAAAGGCACCTTTGCTTATGCACAACTGTATAGCACTTGCTCAATGTTTTAAAATATAAGTGGGGGATTGTTGGGGTATATATTTAAAAACATAGTTTTGTAATAATATGCCAAAGTTAGAGAGATAGTATGGTGGCATTGTTTTGAGCTCCCACACTATAGGCATGGGTTCAATTCCCACCCCACACAATTTCACTAGGGTATATACTATTTATACTATATATTATATTACATTAGTCCGGGAGCGGGGCCTTGGGGCCTTGGAGGTCTGCTGATCCAGAAACAATTTTTTTGCTGTTTTTAACTTAAATTTTCAAAACGTATTAAGATAATTATATCATGATTAATTACAGTTAATGTTGAAATTTTAATACGGCCGTTTTTTTTGCTGTTACAAAGAAATTTAATTGGCATTTAATCGAAAATTAATTTTCCATTAATTCCATTGATTCTTTTTGATTATAAAAAAAAAAAAACTGGTTTCTGGAAAAAAAGATATAGAACGTTATTTTTATTTCGTCAAGTTTTTCTGAGCAAGTGTTGTTGAAAGAGTTATTATTGATTCGATTTCTCAGTGCAGAGAAATCGAAAGAGATAAGCTGTTTTATCCCATAGGGTTTCGACAAAAAACTGACTGCTAGCACAATCAAGAGGCAGAGTCGCGAAACACCTTAAAGATAGCGACCTAGTACGCGACTCAGCGGTTTCTTTGTGTAATTTGATTATAGTGCTTTGTTTCCAACAATTTTAAGGTGTACGTTTTTGCTATGGAGAATGAAAAGAAGCGCGTTGATGATACCAACAATCCTTTCAAATTTGAAGGGTTGCATTTCAGAAGATGGAAGCTGAAGATGTTCTTTTATCTCAAACTGATGAAGCTGCATATGATTGTGTCGAGTGTTCATCCTGGAACCCTGGAACCTGCTGCTGATAAGACTGCTGCTGTTGCTGCTGGCGGTGGTGCTGCTACAGATCCACCTCCTACCGGTGGTGTTGAAGAAGTTGTTTCTCAAACTCCCGAGGAAAAACAAAAGGCCATCGACAAATGGATCGATAATGACTTTGATTGCAAAAACTACATTCTTAATGCATTATCTGACGATTTATATGAGTATTATTCAACTTTTGAAACTGCTAAAGATGTATGGGATGCATTACAGAAAAAATATGACACCGAGGAAGCGGGTTCAAAGAAATATGCTGTGATCCGGTATGTGAGATACCAAATGGTGGATGATAGATCAGTTGTTGCACAGGCTCATGAACTTCAAAAAATTTACCACGAAATTGTGGCGGAAGGTATGAAAACTGATGAACAATTTCAAGTTTCTGTAATGATTGACAAGTTACCACCTAGCTGGAAAGATTTTCGTAATACTTTGCGTCACAAGACTAAAGAATTTTCTCTTGAAAGTTTGATTGTTAAGCTCAGGGTTGAGGAAGAAGCTCGGAAACAAGATAAGAAGGAAGAGATTCTCATTGTTTCTAACAATAAGACTCATCCGAATTTAAAACCTAAGAAAAGGGATATGAAACCTAACCCAAACCAGAAGAAAGGAGGAAGGCCTAATCAAAACAAGAACCAACACCCATCGAAAAATGGACAGAATTCCAATTCTGAATTTCTTTGTTATATCTGTAATAAACCAAACCACATGGCTAGGAATTGCAGATTTAACAAGGAAAAGAATAACGCACAAGCTTATGCTGTGGGTGACGTTATAATTGCCATGGTCTCTGATCCAGAGTTCTACATGGTTGGTGGATCTGATGGGTGGTGGATAGACAGTGGTGCTTCGCGTCATTGTTGTTTTGATAGGTCCATGTTTAAGACTTATGCTGAAACCAAGGACAAGAAAGTGTTATTGGGAGACTCCCACAGCACTATGGTGAAAGGTTCTGGTACGGTAGAGTTGAAGTTTACTTCTGGGAAGACACTCATGCTGAAAGATGTCCTTCACACTCCAGAAATGAGAAAGAACCTTGTTTCCGGCTATCTTCTCAACAAGGCTGGGTTGTATCAAACTATTGGGTCTGATATTTACACTATAACTAAGAATAAGAATTTTGTAGGAAAGGGTTATGCTACTGATGGAATGTTTAAGCTTAATGTTGATGCTATGAATAAAATTGATTCTTCTTCTTATATGGTTTGCAATTTTAATGTTTGGCATGGTAGGCTTTGTCATGTGGGTAAAAAGTTAGTAAATAACATGAGTAAGTTAGGTGTCCTCCCTGAATTTTCTGAAAATGATTTTGAAAAATGTGAATACTGTAGTCAAGCAAAAATAACCAAGACTTCACATAAATCTGTTGTAAGAGAATCGAAACCACTAGACTTAATACATTCTGATTTGTGTGAATATGAAGGTATCCTAACTAGAAATGGAAAGAGGTATATCATGACGTTCATTGATGATTGTTCTAATTATACTTATGTTTATTTGTTGAGCCATAAGAACGAAGCTATTGAAAAGTTTAAGATTTTTATTGCTGAAATTGAAAATCAATTTGGTAGGAAAATTAAGAGATTTCGTAGTGATAGAGGCACTGAATATGATTCTTCTCCTTTTACTGAAATTTATCAAACTAATGGCATTATACATGAAAGAACTGCACCATATAATCCTCAAATGAATGGGAAAGCTGAAAGAAAGAATCGTACTCTTACTGAATTGACTGTTGCTTGTTTGCTTAGCTATGGTGCTGCTTCTCATTGGTGGGGTGAATGTTTGCTGACTGTTTGCCATGTTTTGAACCGCATTCCTAATAATAAAACCATGATATCTCCTTATGAACTTTGGAGAAATAGAAAACCTAATGTCTCTTATTTTAGAGTTTGGGGTTGCTTAGCTTTTGTTAGAAAACCTGATCCTAAAAGACATAAGTTAGAAAGTAGAGCTTATGAATGTGTTTTTATTGGTTATGCTCAAAACAGTAAAGCTTATAGGTTCTTTGATATTAATAATAAGGTTATTATTGAATCTATTGATGTTGATTTCTTTGAAGAGAGATTTCCTTTTAAATCTAGAAATAGTGGGGGTAATAGTGGGGGTTCTTTATCTAGTGTTTTACCTAGAGCTGATTCTGAACATAGATTAGAAGAACCTAGAAGTGCAGAAACTAGGATCACTGAAGTTGAACCTATAAGAAGTAAAAGAGCTAGGACTGACACAAGAGATCCTGATTTTGAATTTTATGCCGTAGAGGAAGAACCTTCTAATTTACAAGAGGCGTTCAGTTCTGCAGAGTCTAGTTTCTGGCAAGAAGCTGTAGATAATGAATGGGATTCTCATATGTCTAATGGAACTTGGCGTATAGTAGATTTACCTCCTGGTTGTAAGCCTATAGGTTGTAAATGGGTTTTGAAAAGGAAACTAAAGCCTGATGGAACAATAGAGAAGCACAAAGCTAGACTGGTTGCTAAAGGATTTAGGCAACGAGAGAACGTAGACTTCTTTGATACTTATTCTCCTGTTACTAGATTAACATCTATACGTGTTTTGATTGCTGTTGCCGCTGCTCATAATCTTGTTATTCACCAAATGGATGTTAAAACTGCCTTTTTGAATGGTGAACTAGAAGAGGAAATTTATATGGAACAACCTGAATATTTTGATTGTAAGCCTGCTTGTACTCCGTTTGATCCTAATGTGAAATTGTTTAAGAACACTGGAGAAAGTGTTAGACAATCTGAATATGCTAGTATAATTGGAAGTCTGCGTTATGCAACTGATTGTACAAGACCAGACATTGCATATGCAGTGGGAGTTCTGTGCAGGTTTACCAGTAATCCTAATTTGGAACACTGGGATGCTATTGAGAGGGTTATGCGGTATCTGAAAAGAACCACAAACCTAGGATTACACTATAAGAGGCATCCCGCAGTCCTTGAAGGATTTAGCGATGCTAATTGGAATAATCTTTCAGATGATTCCAAGGCCACCAGTGGATATGTTTTTACTATTGCTGGGGGAGCTGTATCTTGGAGATCAAAGAAACAGACAATTATAGCCCAATCTATGATGGAGGCTGAATTGATGGCACTAGCAGCAGCTAGTGAAGAAGCAGGATGGCTGAAGAGTCTGTTATCAGACATTCCAGTATGGGAAAAACCGATACCAGCCACTTTGATCCACTGCGATAGTACCGCGGCTATCGGAGTAGTAGAGAACTGTTATAATAACAGTAAGAATCGACAGATACGTCGAAAGCACGACACAGTTAGAGAATTTCTCACAACTGGTGTTGTTAGAGTAGATCATGTAAGGTCTGAAGGAAACATAGCTGATACTTTCACGAAAGGATTAGCAAGAGAAAAGGTATGGAATATCTCTAAAAGTATGGGACTTTTGCCCGTGAGAAGTTGAGTCATTTGTAATGGATACCCAACCTAGAAATAGGTTCAAAGGGACTAGACGAAGTTACAAATAATATGATAGAGTCATGCATTCCCATAGCATGATATCCTGAAGTGGGAAACAGGTTGAGTGTTTAAACTCTTAATGATGTCTATAGCTCTTAAGTTAAGAGTGGGATATACAGGAGTATCCTTGATAGACTCACCTATACGAATGTGAAGGTGTGGCCGCCTTCTATGAGAACTTGGGCATTTCTCTAGATCGTTCGTTAAGAAAGGGATAAGCACATGGCCCTAATGTGCAAAATTAAGAACTTTACTCTAAAATATAGTTGTGTGTGTTGTCTAATCTATTATTAGTTAGAGTTCAAGACGAGAGTCACTCTAGTTACCTGATACTTAGAAAGTTCAACACTATGTAGAGGTTCAAGTCGAAAGGCACCTTTGCTTATGCACAACTGTATAGCACTTGCTCAATGTTTTAAAATATAAGTGGGGGATTGTTGGGGTATATATTTAAAAACATAGTTTTGTAATAATATGCCAAAGTTAGAGAGATAGTATGGTGGCATTGTTTTGAGCTCCCACACTATAGGCATGGGTTCAATTCCCACCCCACACAATTTCACTAGGGTATATACTATTTATACTATATATTATATTACATTAGTCCGGGAGCGGGGCCTTGGGGGTCTTGGGAGGTCTGCTGATCCAGAAACAATTTTTTTGCTGTTTTTAACTTAAATTTTCAAAATGTATTAAGATAATTATATCATGATTAATTACAGTTAATGTTGAAATTTTAATACGGCCGTTTTTTTGCTGTTACAAAGAAATTTAATTGGCATTTAATCGAAAATTAATTTTCCATTAATTCCATTGATTCTTTTTGATTATAAAAAAAAAAAAACTGGTTTCTGGAAAAAAAGATATAGAACGTTATTTTTATTTCGTCAAGTTTTTCTGAGCAAGTGTTGTTGAAAGAGTTATTATTGATTCGATTTCTCAGTGCAGAGAAATCGAAAGAGATAAGCTGTTTTATCCCATAGGGTTTCGACAAAAAACTGACTGCTAGCACAATCAAGAGGCAGAGTCGCGAAACACCTTAAAGATAGCGACCTAGTACGCGACTCAGCGGTTTCTTTGTGTAATTTGATTATAGTGCTTTGTTTCCAACAATTTTAAGGTGTACGTTTTTGCTATGGAGAATGAAAAGAAGCGCGTTGATGATACCAACAATCCTTTCAAATTTGAAGGGTTGCATTTCAGAAGATGGAAGCTGAAGATGTTCTTTTATCTCAAACTGATGAAGCTGCATATGATTGTGTCGAGTGTTCATCCTGGAACCCTGGAACCTGCTGCTGATAAGACTGCTGCTGTTGCTGCTGGCGGTGGTGCTGCTACAGATCCACCTCCTACCGGTGGTGTTGAAGAAGTTGTTTCTCAAACTCCCGAGGAAAAACAAAAGGCCATCGACAAATGGATCGATAATGACTTTGATTGCAAAAACTACATTCTTAATGCATTATCTGACGATTTATATGAGTATTATTCAACTTTTGAAACTGCTAAAGATGTATGGGATGCATTACAGAAAAAATATGACACCGAGGAAGCGGGTTCAAAGAAATATGTTGTGAGCCGGTATGTGAGATACCAAATGGTGGATGATAGATCAGTTGTTGCACAGGCTCATGAACTTCAAAAAATTTACCACGAAATTGTGGCCGAAGGTATGAAAACTGATGAACAATTTCAAGTTTCTGTAATGATTGACAAGTTACCACCTAGCTGGAAAGATTTTCGTAATACTTTGCGTCACAAGACTAAAGAATTTTCTCTTGAAAGTTTGATTGTTAAGCTCAGGGTTGAGGAAGAAGCTCGAAAACAAGATAAGAAGGAAGAGATTCTCATTGTTTCTAACAATAAGACTCATCCGAATTTAAAACCTAAGAAAAGGGATATGAAACCTAACCCGAACCAGAAGAAATGAGGAAGGCCTAATCAAAACAAGAACCAACACCCATCGAAAAATGGACAGAATTCCAATTCTGAATTTCTTTGTTATATCTGTAATAAACCAAACCACATGGCTAGGAATTGCAGATTTAACAAGGAAAAGAATAACGCACAAGCTAATGCTGTGGGTGACGTTATAATTGCCATGGTCTCTGATCCAGAGTTCTACATGGTTGGTGGATCTGATGGGTGGTGGATAGACAGTGGTGCTTCGCGTCATTGTTGTTTTGATAGGTCCATGTTTAAGACTTATGCTGAAACCAAGGACAAGAAAGTGTTATTGGGAGACTCCCACAGCACTATGGTGAAAGGTTCTGGTACGGTAGAGTTGAAGTTTACTTCTGGGAAGACACTCATGCTGAAAGATGTCCTTCACACTCCAGAAATGAGAAAGAACCTTGTTTCCGGCTATCTTCTCAACAAGGCTGGGTTGTATCAAACTATTGGGTCTGATATTTACACTATAACTAAGAATAAGAATTTTGTAGGAAAGGGTTATGCTACTGATGGAATGTTTAAGCTTAATGTTGATGCTATGAATAAAATTGATTCTTCTGCTTATATGGTTTGGAATTTTAATGTTTGGCATGGTAGGCTTTGTCATGTGGGTAAAAAGTTAGTAAATAACATGAGTAAGTTAGGTGTCCTCCCTGAATTTTCTGAAAATGATTTTGAAAAATGTGAATACTGTAGTCAAGCAAAAATAACCAAGACTTCACATAAATCTGTTGTAAGAGAATCGAAACCACTAGACTTAATACATTCTGATTTGTGTGAATATGAAGGTATCCTAACTAGAAATGGCAAGAGGTATATCATGACGTTCATTGATGATTGTTCTAATTATACTTATGTTTATTTGTTGAGCCATAAGAACGAAGCTATTGAAAAGTTTAAGATTTTTATTGCTGAAATTGAAAATCAATTTGGTAGGAAAATTAAGAGATTTCGTAGTGATAGAGGCACTGAATATGATTCTTCTCCTTTTACTGAAATTTATCAAACTAATGGCATTATACATGAAAGAACTGCACCATATAATCCTCTATCGGAGTAGTAGAGAACTGTTATAATAACAGTAAGAATCGACAGATACGTCGAAAGCACGACACAGTTAGAGAATTTCTCACAACTGGTGTTGTTAGAGTAGATCATGTAAGGTCTGAAGGAAATATAGCTGATACTTTGACGAAAGGATTAGCAAGAGAAAAGGTATGGAATATCTCTAAAAGTATGGGACTTTTGCCCGTGAGAAGTTGAGTAATTTGTAATGGATACCCAACCTAGAAATAGGTTCAAAGGGACTAGACGAAGTTACAAATAATATGATAGAGTCATGCATTCCCATAGCATGATATCCTGAAGTGGGAAACAGGTTGAGTGTTTAAACTCTTAATGATGTCTATAGCTCTTAAGTTAAGAGTGGGATATACAGGAGTATCCTTGATAGACTCACCTATACGAATGTGAAGGTGTGGCCGCCTTCTATGAGAACTTGGGCATTTCTCTAGATCGTTCGTTAAGAAAGGGATAAGCACATGGCACTAATGTGCAAAATTAAGAACTTTACTCTAAGATATAGTTGTGTGTGTTGTATAATCTATTATTAGTTAGAGTTCAAGACGAGAGTCACTCTAGTTACCTGATACTTAGAAAGTTCAACACTATGTAGAGGTTCAAGTCGAAAGGCACCTTTGCTTATGCACAACTGTATAGCACTTGCTCAATGTTTTAAAATATAAGTGGGGGATTGTTGGGGTATATATTTAAAAAACATAGTTTTGTAATAATATGCCAAAGTTAGAGAGATAGTATGGTGGCATTGTTTTGAGCTCCCACACTATAGGCATGGGTTCAATTCCCACCCCACACAATTTCACTAGGGTATATACTATTTATACTATATATTATATTACATTAGTACGGGAGCGGGGCCTTGGGGCCTTTTGCCCGTGAGAAGTTGAGTCATTTGTAATGGATACCCAACCTAGAAATAGGTTCAAAGGGACTAGACGAAGTTACAAATAATATGATAGAGTCATGCATTCCCATAGCATGATATCCTGAAGTGGGAAACAGGTTGAGTGTTTAAACTCTTAATGATGTCTATAGCTCTTAAGTTAAGAGTGGGATATACAGGAGTATCCTTGATAGACTCACCTATACGAATGTGAAGGTGTGGCCGCCTTCTATGAGAACTTGGGCATTTCTCTAGATCGTTCGTTAAGAAAGGGATAAGCACATGGCCCTAATGTGCAAAATTAAGAACTTTACTCTAAGATATAGTTGTGTGTGTTGTATAATCTATTATTAGTTAGAGTTCAAGACGAGAGTCACTCTAGTTACCTGATACTTAGAAAGTTCAACACTATGTAGAGGTTCAAGTCGAAAGGCACCTTTGCTTATGCACAACTGTATAGCACTTGCTCAATGTTTTAAAATATAAGTGGGGGATTGTTGGGGTATATATTTAAAAAACATAGTTTTGTAATAATATGCCAAAGTTAGAGAGATAGTATGGTGGCATTGTTTTGAGCTCCCACACTATAGGCATGGGTTCAATTCCCACCCCACACAATTTCACTAGGGTATATACTATTTATACTATATATTATATTACATTAGTACGGGAGCGGGGCCTTGGGGGTCTTGGGAGGTCTGCTGATCCAGAAACAATTTTTTTTTTGCTGTTTTTAACTTAAATATTCAAAACGTATTAAGATAATTATATCATGATTAATTACAGTTAATGTTGAAATTTTAATACGGCTGTTTTTTTGCTGTTACAAAGAAATTTAATTGGCATTTAATCGAAAATTAATTTTCCATTAATTCCATTGATTCTTTTTGATTATAAAAAAAAAAAAAAAACTGGTTTCTGGAAGAGAGAATATAGAACGTTATTTTTATTTCGTCAAGTTTTCTGAGCAAGTGTTGTTGAAAGAGTTATTATTGATTCGATTTCTCAGTGCAGAGAAATCGAAAGAGATAAGCTGTTTTATCCCATAGGGTTTCGACAAAAAACTGACTGCTAGCACAATCAAGAGGCAGAGTCACGAAACACCTTAAAGATAGCGACCTAGTACGCGACTCAGCGGTTTCTTTGTGTGATTTGATTATAGTGCTTTGTTTCTTACAATTTTAAGGTGATTCTTTTCTGCTATGGAGAATGAAAAGAAGCGCGTTGATGATACCAACAAGCCTTTCAAATTTGAAGGGTTGCATTTCAGAAGATGGAAGCTGAAGATGTTCTTTTATCTCAAACTGATGAAGTTGCATATGATTGTGTCGAGTGTTCATCCTGGAACCCTGGAACCTGCTGCTGATAAGACTGCTGCTGTTGCTGCTGGCGGTGGTGCTGCTACAGATCCACCTCCTACCGGTGGTGTTGAAGAAGTTGTTTCTCAAACTCCCGAGGAAAAACAAAAGGCCATCGACAAATGGATCGATAATGACTTTGATTGCAAAAACTACATTCTTAATGCATTATCTGACGATTTATATGAGTATTATTCAACTTTTGAAACTGCTAAAGATGTATGGGATGCATTACAGAAAAAATATGACACCGAGGAAGCGGGTTCAAAGAAATATGCTGTGAGCCGGTATGTGAGATACCAAATGGTGGATGATAGATCAGTTGTTGCACAGGCTCATGAACTTCAAAAAATTTACCACGAAATTGTGGCCGAAGGTATGAAAACTGATGAACAATTTCAAGTTTCTGTAATGATTGACAAGTTACCACCTAGCTGGAAAGATTTTCGTAATACTTTGCGTCACAAGACTAAAGAATTTTCTCTTGAAAGTTTGATTGTTAAGCTCAGGGTTGAGGAAGAAGCTCGGAAACAAGATAAGAAGGAAGAGATTCTCATTGTTTCTAACAATAAGACTCATCCGAATTTAAAACCTAAGAAAAGGGATATGAAACCTAACCCGAACCAGAAGAAAGGAGGAATGCCTAATCAAAACAAGAACCAACACCCATCGAAAAATGGACAGAATTCCAATTCTGAATTTCTTTGTTATATCTGTAATAAACCAAACCACATGACTAGGAATTGCAGATTTAACAAGGAAAAGAATAACGCACAAGCTAATGCTGTGGGTGACGTTATAATTGCCATGGTCTCTGATCCAGAGTTCTACATGGTTGGTGGATCTGATGGGTGGTGGATAGACAGTGGTGCTTCGCGTCATTGTTGTTTTGATAGGTCCATGTTTAAGACTTATGCTGAAACCAAGGACAAGAAAGTGTTATTGGGAGACTCCCACAGCACTATGGTGAAAGGTTCTGGTACGGTAGAGTTGAAGTTTACTTCTGGGAAGACACTCATGCTGAAAGATGTCCTTCACACTCCAGAAATGAGAAAGAACCTTGTTTCCGGCTATCTTCTCAACAAGGCTGGGTTGTATCAAACTATTGGGTCTGATATTTACACTATAACTAAGAATAAGAATTTTGTAGGAAAGGGTTATGCTACTGATGGAATGTTTAAGCTTAATGTTGATGCTATGAATAAAATTGATTCTTCTGCTTATATGGTTTGCAATTTTAATGTTTGGCATGGTAGGCTTTGTCATGTGGGTAAAAAGTTAGTAAATAACATGAGTAAGTTAGGTGTCCTCCCTGAATTTTCTGAAAATGATTTTGAAAAATGTGAATACTGTAGTCAAGCAAAAATAACCAAGACTTCACATAAATCTGTTGTAAGAGAATCGAAACCACTAGACTTAATACATTCTGATTTGTGTGAACATGAAGGTATCATAACTAGAAATGGCAAGAGGTATATCATGACGTTCATTGATGATTGTTCTAATTATACTTATGTTTATTTGTTGAGCCATAAGAACGAAGCTATTGAAAAGTTTAAGATTTTTATTGCTGAAATTGAAAATCAATTTGGTAGGAAAATTAAGAGATTTCGTAGTGATAGAGGCACTGAATATGATTCTTCTCCTTTTACTGAAATTTATCAAACTAATGGCATTATACATGAAAGAACTGCACCATATAATCCTCAAATGAATGGGAAAGCTAAAAGAAAGAATCGTACTCTTACTGAATTGACTGTTGCTTGTTTGCTTAGCTCTGGTGCTGCTTCTCATTGGTGGGGTGAATGTTTGCTGACTGTTTGCCATGTTTTGAACCGCATTCCTAATAATAAAACCATGATATCTCCTTATGAACTTTGGAGAAATAGAAAACCTAATGTCTCTTATTTTAGAGTTTGGGGTTGCTTAGCTTTTGTTAGAAAACCTGATCCTAAAAGACATAAGTTAGAAAGTAGAGCTTATGAATGTGTTTTTATTGGTTATGCTCAAAACAGTAAAGCTTATAGGTTCTTTGATATTAATAATAAGGTTATTATTGAATCTATTGATGTTGATTTCTTTGAAGAGAGATTTCCTTTTAAATCTAGAAATAGTGGGGGTAATAGTGGGGGTTCTTTATCTAGTGTTTTACCTAGAGCTGATTCTGAACATAGATTAGAAGAACCTAGAAGTGCAGAAACTAGGATCACTGAAGTTGAACCTATAAGAAGTAAAAGAGCTAGGACTGACACAAGAGATCCTGATTTTGAATTTTATGCCGTAGAGGAAGAACCTTCTAATTTACAAGAGGCGTTCAGTTCTGCAGAGTCTAGTTTCTGGCAAGAAGCTGTAGATAATGAATGGGATTCTCATATGTCTAATGGAACTTGGCGTATAGTAGATTTACCTCCTGGTTGTAAGCCTATAGGTTGTAAATGGGTTTTGAAAAGGAAACTAAAGCCTGATGGAACAATAGAGAAGCACAAAGCTAGACTGGTTGCTAAAGGATTTAGGCAACGAGAGAACGTAGACTTCTTTGATACTTATTCTCCTGTTACTAGATTAACATCTATACGTGTTTTGATTGCTGTTGCCGCTGCTCATAATCTTGTTATTCACCAAATGGATGTTAAAACTGCCTTTTTGAATGGTGAACTAGAAGAGGAAATTTATATGGAACAACCTGAATATTTTGATTGTAAGCCTGCTTGTACTCCGTTTGATCCTAATGTGAAATTGTTTAAGAACACTGGAGAAAGTGTTAGACAATCTGAATATGCTAGTATAATTGGAAGTCTGCGTTATGCAACTGATTGTACAAGACCAGACATTGCATATGCAGTGGGAGTTCTGTGCAGGTTTACCAGTAATCCTAGTTTGGAACACTGGGATGCTATTGAGAGGGTTATGCGGTATCTGAAAAGAACCACAAACCTAGGATTACACTATAAGAGGCATCCCGCAGTCCTTGAAGGATTTAGCGATGCTAATTGGAATACTCTTTCAGATGATTCCAAGGCCACCAGTGGATATGTTTTTACTATTGCTGGGGGCGCTGTATCTTGGAGATCAAAGAAACAGACAATTATAGCCCAATCTACGATGGAGGCTGAATTGATGGCACTAGCAGCAGCTAGTGAAGAAGCAAGATGGCTGAAGAGTCTGTTATCAGACATTCCAGTATGGGAAAAACCGATACCAGCCACTTTGATCCACTGCGATAGTACCGCGGCTATCGGAGTAGTAGAGAACTGTTATAATAACAGTAAGAATCGACAGATACGTCGAAAGCACGACACAATTAGAGAATTTCTCACAACTGGTGTTGTTAGAGTAGATCATGTAAGGTCTGAAGGAAATATAGCTGATACTTTGACGAAAGGATTAGCAAGAGAAAAGGTATGGAATATCTCTAAAAGTATGGGACTTTTGCCCGTGAGAAGTTGAGTCATTTGTAATGGATACCCAACCTAGAAATAGGTTCAAAGGGACTAGACGAAGTTACAAATAATATGATAGAGTCATGCATTCCCATAGCATGATATCCTGAAGTGGGAAACAGGTTGAGTGTTTAAACTCTTAATGATGTCTATAGCTCTTAAGTTAAGAGTGGGATATACAGGAGTATCCTTGATAGACTCACCTATACGAATGTGAAGGTGTGGCCGCCTTCTATGAGAACTTGGGCATTTCTCTAGATCGTTAGTTAAGAAAGGGATAAGCACATGGCCCTAATGTGCAAAATTAAGAACTTTACTCTAAGATATAGTTGTGTGTGTTGTATAATCTATTATTAGTTAGAGTTCAAGACGAGAGTCACTCTAGTTACCTGATAATTAGAAAGTTCAACACTATGTAGAGGTTCAAGTCGAAAGGCACCTTTGCTTATGCACAACTGTATAGCACTTGCTCAATGTTTTAAAATATAAGTGGGGGATTGTTGGGGTATATATTTAAAAACATAGTTTTGTAATAATATGCCAAAGTTAGAGAGATAGTATGGTGGCATTGTTTTGAGCTCCCACACTATAGGCATGGGTTCAATTCCCACCCCACACAATTTCACTAGGGTATATACTATTTATACTATATATTATATTACATTAGTCCGGGAGCGGGGCCTTGGGGTCTTGGGAGGTCTGCTGATCCAGAAACAATTTTTTTTGCTGTTTTAACTTAAATTTTCAAAACGTATTAAGATAATTATATCATGATTAATTACAGTTAATGTTGAAATTTTAATACGGCCGTTTTTTTGCTGTTACAAAGAAATTTAATTGGCATTTAATCGAAAATTAATTTTCCATTAATTCCATTGATTCTTTTTGATTATAAAAAAAAAACTGGTTTCTGGAAGAGAAAATATAGAACGTTATTTTTATTTCGTCAAGTTTTCTGAGCAAGTGTTGTTTAAAGAGTTATTATTGATTCGATTTCTCAGTGCAGAGAAATCGAAAGAGATAAGCTGTTTTATCCCATAGGGTTTCGACAAAAAAACTGACTGCTAGCACAATCAAGAGGCAGAGTCGCGAAACACCTTAAAGATAGCGACCTAGTACGCGACTCAGCGGTTTCTTTGTGTGATTTGATTATAGTGCTTTGTTTCCAACACA
>NC_039363.1:177248813-177248975 GCF_003573695.1 Papaver somniferum | reverse complement strand
TAGAGAGATAGTATGGTGGCATTGTTTTGAGCTCCCACACTATAGGCATGGGTTCAATTCCCACCCCACACAATTTCACTAGGGTATATACTATTTATACTATATATTATATTACATTAGTCCGGGAGCGGGGCCTTGGGGTCTTGGGAGGTCTGCTGATCC
>NC_039363.1:175732083-175746486 GCF_003573695.1 Papaver somniferum | reverse complement strand
CCCCCCCCTTTTCTTCTTCACAATACAGAAAATATATACCAAATAAAGGTGTGTCGTCATTCTCTTAATTATCCTTAATTGAAACTTGCATGGTGGTTATCAATGTGATCTCCCATATATATATATATATATATATATATTCTTCTTCATTTTGCTTGCATGCATATTTGGTAGACTTAAAAAGAATCCCACTGGTGGGAAAGCAAAAATATTTTTAATTCATTTTTCTCCCTCCAACAAGATATTCACGTGGACCCATTTATTTGTTCCAATATTCCACTACCTAACATGCTTTCCTTTCCAAGTTCCCAAAACTATGCATATATGCAACGACACATGGCATAGTAACCCCTATAATGTTTTCTGCTTGCATGAAAATCACACGACTGTTCTTCTGAGCCCACAAAACCATGATTCAGGGGAAAGCATGTCTACGTGCTTGACCTCCTTGTTTTCAATTAGACCGTCCCCCTTGTGTATCATCCCTTCTCTGTCTGGATTTGGTGTCTCGAGTAACTTTGCTGGGTTTTTTTTGTGGCAAGCACTGTTTTAGCTTCACATTTCTCCATTTATTCGTGGATGATTGGATTTACTTCTACTTTCTACAAAAGCATTAAAATAATATTATTAGCAACAATATCGAGTCCTAACTAATATAAATATGGGTACAAAATGTAGCACATACGTGCTTATCAGCGGACTACATTAGTTTCAAAGAAGGGGTTGAAACTGTTTAACACCTTAAGGATTTTAAAACATTTTTCGAAAGGAAAAGCCACATTTTTCCATCTTCGCCATTCAGCCAAATATCTTGTTACCATCTCAGCATCAGTTTCACCTCTCAGTCTATATCGATTGTCTTGTAAGGTTAAGGCTACAAACTCACTTACTTATTTCTTAGTTGTACGAAAACGATTTTTTATGTCGCATATAGCACGACGACTCGGATTACGGGTGTCACTGCAAAACCCGTCGTGAATAACCGCCCAGAAGTTCACTCATGGATAGTTTGCTGGAGCAAGTTGAGTAAATAAAAAACATAGTTTCTGCAAATAGATTCATCTTATTCTTTAGTATACGGAGCGCGCTGAACTAACAAGGGCCGAGACATGTTCAAGAATTGAAAAAAAAAATTGAAGTTGAAGAATTTTTTTAAGCTCAGAGAAGAGTAAAAGAAAACTAGATGTGTGAATGTGAATTTGGAAATGAGGAATATTTATAGAACTCAAAAATTATAACCGTTAGATCACAAGAGTTTTCAGCTGTCCAGATTCAGTCGTTGGCGCTTCTATGAAAAACGCGGCGCTTTACTGAAGAGCGCGCACTGGAAAGACAAGCGCCAGCGCTTTTGGCTCAAATGACAGCCCTGGTGCCAAGCTCACCCGCTCTTTCATCAAGCGCGCACTACATCATCCCACTCAATGAACAAACCAACAAATTTGTTGGTTTGAACATCCATTTTTCATGTTTGTTGAGTCCATAGTGGGATCAAAATGAAAAATTTGATGGTTTGTTCATTCCGTAGAAACTGCTGTTAATAACTGTTGGATTAACGTTTGGGTGGCAGGTAGGTTACCCCTAATTTGATTCGGCTTCAGGCAGGGTTGGTACCTCTGCAACTTTAGTAGAAATAAGAGAGCTTTATTACAGTTTCACGCAGGTGTATATCAGTACATCTTGGACTAAGTAATTTTTCTAAAGAAGGGGTGAGAAAGAACCAGATATAATTGAGAAAATTTGGTTTCAATCACTCAAATTGATCTCAAAACCTTCAAATTTTCCCATCAATATTTAGGTAAGCAGCAAGGTTTCATGATAGTGGAAAACCGAGCAGGTGGTTTAAATTTCAAGATTACTTTTCTGCAGCCATTGGAGCGTCAGAACATGGATGAGGAAAGCTACGGATGAAATCTAAATCCAAGCAACACTAAAAGAAGATCGTTAAACAGAAACGACAATTTGCTTTTTTTATTGAGAAACTACATAACTCTCAGGGCGAATTTCTAAAAATCTCAAGAACTGATGTGAACATAACTCAAAATAAAACCCTTTTTTTTTTCCTAAAGGGAAAGAATCGTTTGGGTGGAAAAGATTTAATGATCTACTCAAAAAATTGATTGGGGAGAAAGAATTCGCTTCTCAAAGAGTACCATTAATATCATATTTTCTTACTTCTTCAAGCAGACCAAACCGTACTTTTTTTTTGCACTCCAAAAGGGAATGCATCGTGGAATCATGTGCCAAAAGAGATCGCTTCGAAGCTGAATGAAACAAATACTTATAGATCTCAGTAATTAATTAATCACAATATGGCAACTTCTCAACCACAACATGCATGATCAGGAATGGGAAAGTTGTTGGAAACTAATTCAATGGGTTCTCAGAGGTACAAGCACCTGAAATGAGAAGACGGATTGACGAGGATGTTACCATTGATTCTTATTCTCTCAGACTAACTTAAAACTGGATAAAAATCAAAGGACTTTAAGTGCAATTATGGTCCAGAGAAACTTTTTATAAAATAGGAAATTCAATGGGGGGAGGGAGAGAGATAATAAAAACAATTAATGTGCATCCCACTTGTATTCTGGCATCAATCATTT
Source organism: Papaver somniferum (assembly GCF_003573695.1). Taxonomy (NCBI): domain Eukaryota; kingdom Viridiplantae; phylum Streptophyta; class Magnoliopsida; order Ranunculales; family Papaveraceae; genus Papaver; species Papaver somniferum. The sequence goes on along the minus strand of NC_039363.1, from coordinate 175,743,883 downwards.
TTTCTCTACCCGGTTTGAATCTAGTTCTGGCAATTGAATGTGATTTTTCATTTTCTCCGTCGAGAAAATTTACGGTTCAGTCTTACCGAAACACTATTGCTCAGTTAGAGAAAGGTAAAGCTCCAGATTTCAATGCATATTCAAATTCAAATTTTGAATTTCCTGACACTGTATAGTTCCGTTCTTCTAACCTACAAAATAAAGCAATAGCCAAGAAAGGCAGACGTGGAAGAAGGATAATACAACACTCTAATAACAATGGGAAAAAATCTAGTCATTGTAACTGATTTTTTTCAACCGTTTTTTTTTTTGCAAGGAAATGGAGTCTGAAACAAAACCCAGTTGCAGCGATTGAATCGGTCAATCCGGTTCAAGGTATGATTCAAGTAACGGAAAACTATAATCTTCTTATTATTAGCAGTGAGCAGTTACAAATGAAGCAGGTGCATACCAATCAATCTACGCATTTTGTGGTAGAGACTGCAATTATCTCAAAATCTTAACAAAGAAACCGAGACGCTCAACGCCCTTCACAATACAGTTAATTTAATAACGGACGCAACAAGGAATATAGGTGCAAATTTTGGATATCAAAAGGAGATGGCAAGATCACTTTATGCTGAAATAATGGCCAGATATATGAAACTAACTTGTATATACACCTTTCATCATCCACAACGTGTACAGGAAGAGATATGTGGAAGGCATGCAAAACGAGATATCAAAACATGATAACAAGCATCTCATCAGAAAATGTCACCGGTCAGCAGATCTGACGGTCAGGGACAGAGGATCACAGAGGTACGATGGCTTAGAGGAGCACCAGATAATACCCCTTGGGTGTTAGTACATCCAATCCCGAGGAAGATCCCAGATCAACGGCTGAGAGAGAGTTTGACTGACGCAGATGTGATCAGACTAAGAGACACTTGTCTGACACGAGCAGACATCCATCTACCCGCATTAAAGACCAAAGAGATATACACATGTCAATCAGCTCGTGGAAGAAGCGAGGATAACCCTTCGTATTCAAGCTTAGACCGCAGCATATGCCGAAGACCTCTGCGTAATGGGCACAAAGCACAAGAAGATAAGTTTACAACAGCACCTCAGAAGTAGGACCCACGTTCCTTCCCTATAAATACCCCTCTCCACTAAGAGAGAAGGGGTCGACCAATCCAGAGCAAATATAGGAGAATATAGGAGAGAAATAGGAAGAGTAAGTGATCCCCCTACTTCCGCAGACCTATGTATACTCTAAAGTCATTCGACTATCTTTGTAATCATTCAATACATAGTGAAACACCGGCCCCGTGGATGTAGGTCTTAGTGCCGAACCACGCAAATCTTTGTCTCAATTATATTTCAGCACTTTACATTCAACATTGAACGTCATGTGCTTTACATTTATATTTGATTCTCTGTTTACCCCTTTATATGAACATTATTTATGATAATATTCGACTAGACAATGACAAGCCCGAAGGCTTAGAGTTGATGAATCGATATAATCATCCCCTTTACATATACGACGTACAATTTCAGAATTAGAATGTATGCGAATATTGTTTGTGAACACGTGGATGGCTTCGAGATTTATGTGTTCACAATATGGCGCTAGAAATAGGGAATGAACCTGTGAAAGATTTATCTTATCCTGTGATTTCACCTTAAACGCGCATTATGGCTGTGCTCTATTCTGGGATCAGCGTACTTTTAAAACCTTTTTTATTCTGGGTTCATGGTCTTTATTTTCACAAACACCATTTCAAAGCAGACAAATCCATGGCTATCTGTCACAGATTTGCACGTGAGGCGTTTTCTTTTTAAAACTAAGTAAGACTTAATAATCAGATTCACGAGTTTTCGCTACGGATCTGCCTTTTCAAAAGTTTTCCTTTTCAAAAGTAGTCTGAAAACAAGATCCATGATTGTTTATTAGAGGATTTGTATTGCGAAAACAAGACCGATGAATGGCGCTAACCTGATCCTCGTGGATATCTTTGGTTCTCTTTATTTATTCCCCTATGCAGAAAAGGACTAAAAATGGAAAAGACACTAGAGGTAGGAAAAACCAAAGCCTCATCAAAGGAGACACCGAGGACTACCCCGGTCATGACCCGAAGTAAGCAGAAAGGAGACAAAGCTAAAAAATCTAATCAGAGACAGGATGCTGCAGAAATCACCTCACCTATGAACACTAACTCCATTGCAGCCGCGGCTCTCAAAGCAGCAGCCACAAAGAATAATGCAACTGTTGCGGCCCTCCAGGCTGCAGAAGCTAACAAAACTTTGGTTTCAAACCAAGTCCATCAACAAAGAGAAGGGGTGGCAGAATCTATGACACATCAGCCCGCGCATCCGCCAGCCTTCGGAATGCCGCCAACCAACGGTCAGAATCAAACCATACCAGTGGTTTTAGCACCGCGGGTGGAAACTCAACCGAGGGGACCAAACTTGGAGATACCAACAATTGAAGTTGATCCTCTACCACCCTTAATACACACAGTAGACGAAGGTGGAACCATGGCCGTAGGGGTACAAGCCGGAACTCCCAATCAGGGATCTAACAAGGCCCACCGACTGATGGTAGAGCTCGAAGAATTGAAAAAGATCCACCAGGTCTACGCAGATGCCGTAGCTCTTCTGGACAGAGAGAACCAAGACTTCAAAGATCGGATTTCCCAAAGCACGAAGACCAGCCAACAACTGGACGAAGCAAATTCTAACGCACCAGAGCCTAATCGAGACCGAAGAATCATCCTAGCAAACGCCGCTAGGGGAAGCAGTGTATCTGATCCGGATTATGCCGCCGAAGACTCAGATTATTATGACAGTGAAGATCGGAGAAAGAAACATGGCGGAGGAAGGCTTGAAGAGCTAACTCCGCGCAATGGAAGAGCTGCGTGATGAGATGATGGCTGAGATCAGGCAGTTAAAATCCAGACAAGGCGGAGGAAGGCTTGAAGAGGTGATGAAAGAGGATAACTCCACGCCCCTAACTCATCGCATGGCAAATACCCCCATTCCGCTGAAGTGCCCTGTCCCAACTTTTGAATGTTATGACGGATCCAGTGATCCCGCGACACATATCCGGTATTATAATTGTATCTTATCTCGATGGAGACAAAACGATGCCGTTCTCTGTAGGTATTTCCCATCAAGTATGAAGGGATCGACTTTGTCTCGGTTTGACAACCTGCCACTTGATTCCTTCAAGTCCTACGATCAACTCGCCGAGAAATTCTTGAGAACCTACATTACAACAAAGCTGTCAACACCGGAATGGATAAAATTTTTCTCTGGCAATTGGTTACAAGGAGAACACAAGGGAATACACCAACAGATGGCATAAGATCTGCCAAGCTATAGGGAGTGTGGATCCCATAGTAAGCATCAACTGCTACAAGTGGGGATTAGACCGAATGAGTCCACTGTTTGTTGAGATCCACGGAAACGTACCTAAGACAGAAGGAGATCTTCGAATAATTATTGAGAAGTATGCTCGTCTTGAAGAAATCCAGCGTGAGAACCCGAGGGCACAAACGCAGAGGTCTTACCGTACCAATTCCGCAGAACAAACCAGCGAGGCCAAAAGAAATAGCTCAGTGGAACGACCGCACGAAGATAGGAAGGAACGAAGAGACGAACGACAAAAAGACGATCGAAAATTCGAAGATCAGGTTTATACGAAGCTCAATGCTAGCTACGCTCGGATTTTGCGAGAGATCAAAGGAAGAGAAAATTTGGAGTGGTCGTGGTCTAAGGGAAAACAGCCCCCAAGGACCGAGAAGTCAAAAGATTACTGTGAGTATCATTGCTTCAATGGTCACCAGACCGAGAAATACAAAAACCTCAAAATAATGATCCAAAAGTTGATTGATGCTGGCGAACTCAAGAAATACATACGAAAGGAAGTCACCGAGGACAGATCCAAACGAACCAAGCAAGTCCAACTTCCAGAGGGTAACCGCACAATCAACAACATTTCGTGTTACGAAGCCGTAGGGCCCTCACTTACAGCGCAGATAGGAAAGAGGCTACGAAAAAAATTCGAAGACCACTGCGAATTATATAAGATTGATGGCGTAGAGGTGGACGAGCACGAAGAGTGGATGGACGCACCTATCGTCTTCGATACTGAAGATATCGAAGAAGATATGGAAGACCATAACGATCCCTTGGTCCTCACACTACCAGTGGCCGGATGTAACCTCAAAAATATCCTCATCGACGGGGGAAGCTCAGTTAACGTTCTATTCTTCGATGCCTTCAAACGGATGAAGCTCCATGATGAGCAGCTTATGTCCTCTTATTACACCATCTACGGGTTCAATGGAGCGCCCACAAAGCCATTGGGAGACATCGTGTTGCAGGTGAACGCCGGTCCCATGAAAGTAGAAACACGGTTCAGCGTGGTATACGCCCCATCCCCCTATAACGCCATTATTGGAAGAAAATGGGTACATAACTCAAGGGAGTGGCAACAACTTACTACCAATATCTCAGATTCCCTACACCCGAGGGAGTAATGGAAATCAAGGGAGATCGAGTCTCTGCAAAAGAGTGCCAGGCCACTCAGGATCGTATCAACAACGAACAGGAAAAGCAGCGAAAAACCCGAAGGACCAAAAATAAAGAAGCTGCGAAAGAAAAGGCCATAGACCTGTTCCTCAAGGAAACCGCAGGGAAGGGCTTGACAAAAGATGATAATGTTCTTAACACAGAGGCAAGTACTTCAGCAGCCAACGAAGGACATAAACATACCAAATAGAAATTAAAGAACGTCCCAGTCCTCGGGGACCCGAAGCCGATGTTCACACCAGTGGATCCCGTAAAAGAAATCAACATAGGAACGGAAGAAAATCCGAAGATGATCAAAGTAGGGACCATAATGGACGAAGAAAGAGAAGCTTCCTTAACCAAACTACTTAAAGAATACGCGAATGTATTCGCCTGGAAGTTAGGAGACATGCCGGGGATTGATCCAAAAATAATCCAACATGAGCTGCGCATCAAACCAGGCACGCCACTGATGGTTTTCAAATAGTGATTGTAGTAGTAGTGGTAAAAAGGGGTCTTTTCAGACTTGTGAAGAAAACAAATTTTTTTAGATTTAATTTAAAAAGGAAAATAAACAAAATAATTCAAGTTTAGAGAAAATTACCAAGACTAGGATTCCACCAATGACCAAATAAATAGTAAACTCTAAATAGTTTTTATGCAATTCTATCTTTAAAATCAATTCTAATATTTGCCTCAAATATGTTTTTGAAGTAATAATTGTAATTAAGAAGTATGAAACATCAAAAGTTATTAAAACCCAGCATGCTTCATCAAGTCAATTCACAATTATTCAATAAAAACCATTAATTCAAACTCAATTCATGCAAATAATTAAATAATAATATTGCAAATAAATAGAAAAATTAGAATTATACCAATAAATCTGTGCCAATGGCTTCCTCCGTCGTCTCGGCTAATGGGTTTAGCTCCTCATCCCAAAAACACACTCACAAGATAAATTCATGGCCAAAATAGGTGTTTTTATTGATGAAATAGGAATTAGCAACGCTGTAGAAGTGTTACAGCGTCACTGTTACAAAGGGTGTAAGCTGCTGGAAAGAACGATACAAATCGTATGCTGTAGATAAACGACAGTTTTCTTTCGCTGTAAGCACTGTGGAAAAACGACTGACTCTGCGAGTCCGTTCTTCCTTCTTCGTCTTCCTCCTCGAGCAGCAACAGCAGGTATGATTTTTGTTCTTTGTTTCGGCTCTGAACTCTCTCCTCTTTTTCTCCCCACTTTTCTTTGATGTAAACCAACACTTATATAGCCCAACAGATCCATAAATCTCGACTAAATCCGAGAGTATTTCTCTTTTTTTTTCTTCTCGAGCAGTTGAGAGAATAATCTCTTTTCTGTTGCTTTGTACGCGTCCTATAACTATAAAATAGGTACCAAACTCTTCTTAAGACGTGAACAAGACTAAATACATTACTTTCCAGCGTCAAACTCTCCCAAATATCTCTCACAAATCTTTGAAACTTGAACAGAAAGTACGTGTCCTGTTTGAACTTTGATTACTTCTCCCGGCCATTCCAGCCCAATTCGATCAGCCCAATCACTTGCATAGGGTCTGTTTAGGTCTAAAAGGATTATCCCAACTGATTTCCGGTGTTTAATCGCATTAAAACTCCTCCAATAATCGAACCAAAATCTGCCAGACGCTACCAAGTTCTTTCCCGCCAAATTCTAATATTTGAGAAGAAGGTGGGTGCCCTTATCCTGTGCTGTTCTCCCTTTAGCATCTGCCTGGAAATAGGTCACCCCTTAGTAATTAGGTTACCCCTTATCCAAAATCAAGGGTCCGTATAGCAAGTGTCCTCTGGGGCATTTTCCGCACTTTTTTCGGGGTTCCTCCGGAGTATTTCTGGGGTACTTCCGGTACACTTCTGGGGCGCTTCCGGCACTCTATCAACGGAGGTCCAAACGCCGCATTTTCAGCTAATTTCGCCGCAAATCCTTATTCTTCTAAAAACAGCTACAAATAAATAAAATAACCAAATAAGTATAGAATCAAGCACTAACATTATATACAATAGAGATATATTAGACACATAAATGCGTCTATCAAATACCCCCAAACTTATTATTTGCTAGTCCTCGAGCAAATCAAAACTACAAAATAAAATCCTAACTCACTGTCGCAGGCCTCGTCGATTGCATTTAGCGTATGCAATAAGCCTTTAAACCCCTAGGTGGCCCTAGTGGCCGAGTTATAGTCTCGGGAGGGCTTACCAGAGATATACCCACAAAACCTGTACTCCAGACCTTAGCTATCTACGCAGAACCTTGGAATGCACTAAAGAATCTCCTTGGTTGGCATACCTATTGACTACAGGAAGAAGTACCCTGATGCGAAATTCCAATTGCTGTACACGAGTTTGCACTCAAGCATACTAAAATTCATATAAAGTGACAGAGCTCTACTCAGATAGTTGCACTATGGACATCATATTCGGAGTCAAACTAATCACATGGAAAGATTAAGAGATGGATATAGAAAAGCATAGATGGTTTTGATGTTTACTAAGTGAACGGCGTTTCCCATATCTGTCTGAAGGCCTCCGCCAAAATGAACCTATCCTAATGGATTGAGATACTAGTCTGACTAATATCAACACACTGGCATATACAAGGGTACCAGTGGTCGATAACCTAACTCTAGGTCAACACAACTGGCATATACAAGGGTACCAGTGGTCGACTTTATTGAATTTATTCCTTTTGGTCAAATGGTCTGGTCTCAATTTCTTTCTTCTTTTTTTTTTTCAATTTTTTTTCAACTTTTTTTTCAACTTTTTTTTTTTTTTCTTCATGGTATCTCAATCACTCTAATTCACCCTAGCATTGGTAACAACTTGAATCGTGGGCCCCACCTATCACTTAGAGAAACATAGTTTAAAAACAAAATAAAATAAAAATAGAAGTGAAAAGGACTCAACGAGATATGGTGAAACTATCATGTTATTTCTAACACCTGAGCTCTGTGCTTTTATGAATAGACTCTTTTAGATGTTTCCATCTAATCAGATTGGTTCCTCAAACTCCTACAATCAAAATGCTTCCATCCACTTAGATTAGTTAGTGCAATCCTCAATAGGCATAAATTTCTAGGCTCTGGAGTTTATTTATTGCAACTAAAATCTAACAAAAAGTGTTTCTTCCCCACCCCCAAACTTAAATCTTACATTGTCCTCAATGTTCTAAGGATGAAAATAAAAGCATGAACAAGGAGAAACTATTACCACTGGAGGGAAAAGAAATAAGGAAGGATATTACCGTATCACATGAACGCGGGAGCCTCCCAATAAATGCTAAATTTATAGTCATTAGCTAGACATCAAATACCTCAAAAAGAATTTTCACCTTCCAAAGTCGTATACCAATAGTCGAAATAATTGTGGGTCCATAAGACCAAATAGAACTGCCACAAATAGGAGACAAATGCTCAAGATCAGAAAAATGAGAAGATAGAGCACAACCTGATCTAAAGTTTCTCGCAAGACAACTGGATTTATCTGAGGTGCCCACTTGGGCTTCATATGAGTGTCTCGGCAAACAGATTCATCCGAAAAACGGGTCTCTAACATTTGGATTTTCTCCTGGACATTATCAGGCGGATCAGGTTGTGGAGTCTGAATACACTCAAGCGATACCTCATATGCACTAGGCTTGAGTCCCAAGTTAGGGACTTCTATTGGGGATAATTGACAATCTCTACCCCCAAACTTAGAATTTTGGGTGCCTCTACAATGACTAGTCACAATGTTCCTAATTTCTAGACCATCGGGTTCTTGAAAAAGGTCAATTGCTTTCTCTAAGTCATAATCAGGTGGTTCATCCTCAGCTTGCTTCATATCTTCTATGGTCCACTCTAAGGCTTCCTTATTTTCTTGAAGCACGGTCTCTGGACTACTTTCCTGATCACTATCCAAATCGGAGGCTATAATCACAGGGAAAGACTCGGGTGGGCCTAAAAATGTATAATTAGACTCCAACTCAGGAGGCTCTTTTAAATAAGGTATTAAGATAGACTCAGAAGCTAGTAATGGTTCGAACTTATCTTTCCATATATCAATATCTAACATAGGAACAGAATCCAACAGAGCATTTACTTGTTCAATGTTACTATCATCGTCGAAATCCAGGCTAAAATGGGATAAACAACTCTCCAATGTATTTTCCGGTACGATGTTTGGTAATGACTCCTGAACTAAGGTTCCTATCATGTTCACCTCTTCAATACATGTGCTATCTAGCTCAGAATGTAGCTTGTTTACATTAAAAATATTCAGCTCAATAGTCATATTACCAAAAGATAGATTCATAATACCATTTCGACAGTTTATGATCGCATTAGACGTAGCTAAGAATGGGCGACCTAAAATCACAGGTATTTGGTTCTCTGGGTCGGGGACAGGTTGGGTATCTAGGACCACGAAATCCACTGGATAAATAAACTTGTCGACCTCAATAAGAACATCCTCGATCACACCACGAGGGATTTTAATGGACCTATCAGCTAACTGGAGTGTTATCTGGGTAGGTTTCATCTCACCAAGTCCTAGCTTAAGGTACACATGATATGGAAGTAAGTTCACACTGGCTCCTAAGTCAAGCAACGCTTTCTCAACACGGTACTTACCTATTGTACAAGAAATGGTAGGGGACCCTGGGTCTTTATACTTAGGAGTAGTGGTATTCTGAATAATAGAACTCACATGACTAGCTATGAAGGCTTTCTTCTGGACACTGAGCTTACGCTTTCGCGTACACAAGTCCTTAAGGAACTTGGCATAAGAGGGAATCTGCCTAATTGCATCTAATAATGGAAGGTTGATATTAACCTGCTTAAAAACCTCCAATATATCATTAAAGTTGGACTCCCTCTTAGTCGGAACTAGCAGCTGGGGAAACGGGGCTCTGGGAACAAAGTGAGGCTCAACAGGACCCTCATTGGTCTCTTTGGAGACTCTATCAGTCTCCTCATTTTCTGGCTCAGCAGGGTGAACTACAGCATGTTCACTATCAGGCATGGCGACCTTGTTGTCAACTTTCTTTCCACTTCTTAGGGTTGTGACAGCATTCACATGATTGTACGATTTCTCTCCTCTAGGGTTAGGATCATTGTGACTAGGGAACCTTCCATCCTCTCTCTCACTTATAAACTTAGCTATTTGTCCTACTTGAAGTTCTAACTTGGCAAGACTCTGGGAAGTATTCTTCAATTCCTGCCTAGTTTCTTGTTGAAAGCTCATGTGGTTCTTTGATAGCATGTCATGGTTACTTACTAACATAGTGATAGCTTCCTCTAAAGTAGAGATCTTTTTCTCGGAAGTGTTCTGAAACTGGGTTTAACCTGAAGAGTTCTTAAAACCAAATCCTGGGGGAGGCTGAGAATTGCTAGACTGGCCTTGATTCTGGCCCTTAGACCAAGAGAAATTAGGATGGTTTCTCCAACCAGGGTTGTAGGTTTCTGAGTATGGGTCAAACTTCTGACGGTTCTCAAACCTAGAGTTGTTATAGACAGCATGGGCTTGCTCTTCACTAACCTGACCTTCCCAAAACGAATTATCGGGCTCTATTCCACAACTAGAGACTTGAGAGGCTCTATTAGGTTCAACAAGGGACCTATTTTTAGTCTGGCCCATTTCCAAAGCTTCTAACCTTCTAGATAAAGCAGCAAACTTAGCATCTGACGCAAAACTCGTATCTACCATATTGGTGCTACTTCTATTGACCAAGAGTCTTTTAGGGGGTTCAACACAAGATTCCCACTGTTGGGATTTTTCAGCGATAGCTCCTAAGAAGGTAAAAGCATCATCAGCATTTTTACTAGTGAACTCACCAGCACACATAGACTCAACCATGGCTTTGGTCGAATAGTCTAAACCATCATAAATAATTTGTACAAGTTTCATATTATCAAATCCATGGTGAGGACACTGAGATAGGAGATCATTGAATCGCTCTAAAAACCTATAAAGAGACTCTCCCTCTTGTTGCACACTAGCACTAATTTTCTGCCTAACAGCTGCAGTTTTATGCTTAGGGTAGAATAGAATTTCATATAGAAGGCAGCGATAAGTTCCTGCCATGTTTCTATGGATTCAGACGGTAGGTTGTTAAGCCAGGTCTTGGCTTTATCTCTCAAGGAAAAGGGAAACATTTTAAGTTTCAAGACTTCATCAGTAAGGTCCTTTATCCTAATTGTCCCACAGATTTCCTCAAAGTCCCTAATATGAAAATAAGGGTTCTCATCATCTTTTCCTAAGAATATAGGGATCATCTGATGAATACTAGGTTTTATCTCAAAATTAGCCGTAGTGGCTGGAAATTTAATGCATGAAGCTCGGTTGGTCCTAGTTGGGAACATGTAATCTTTCAAAGTTGCCATCGCTGGCACAACAGAAGTACTAGGGGTACTATCCTCACAAAGAGACAGATTCTCAAAACAGAAGTTTCCAAAAACAGGGCTCTCAAAAGAAGAATCTTCGAGCTCCCTGCTTAAATCAGAAGAACTACTAGGTTTTTCGCTAATCAATCGACCTAGAGTATCTCTTTTCCAAGCCCTAACAAAATCGGCATACACTAAAAAGAATTCAAAAAGAAATAAAAAAAATCCTAACAGGAAGGTTCTAGCAAACACACAGCAGGCTGACTCGACTTTACCACAGCAAACCTAAAGATTTCTAGCAAACAACAAGCATGATGGCTCCACTTAGATTGTTTCTAGACCAGCTTCTAATCCTTCGAAAGGGAATTCGTTACAATTTGAGCAAACCCCTCTGGAATCAATCCGAGTTAAAGCAAGTTGAATCGAGGCGAGGGAAGCTCAGTGGAGCTTTGATACCCAAAACCTCACCGATCCAATGCGGCGCAGTCACGCATTCAACTCGCAGTAACCGTCAAGAACTTCAAGGTGTGCTTAAAAGAGTAACCAATATTTTTCGAATGATTGTCCTGTTAAGCTCGATACCCTATAGGTCTCTTTCTAGTCCAAATTTTAGGCTTAGGTTCGCTTTAGGTTTCGTTTTCCTAAGACGGGCAAGAAGGGAGCGGTGATGAAATCCGAACCCCTATCTTATATGGTCCAGTCCTTGCCCTTTACTAGGAATTTAAAAACAGTCCATATTCAAGTCCTCAGCATATATTCACCTTAAGGAGTCCAGTAACCCGCTTGCAGGAGATTCGCGGGTGTTTAGAATTTTACCTCCCGTACCAGACGGGGGA
>NC_039363.1:175641034-175731642 GCF_003573695.1 Papaver somniferum | reverse complement strand
CATCAAGTCAATTCACAATTATTCAATAAAAACCATTAATTCAAACTCAATTCATGCAAATAATTAAATAATAATATTGCAAATAAATAGAAAAATTAGAATTATACCAATAAATCTGTGCCAATGGCTTCCTCCGTCGTCTCGGCTAATGGGTTTAGCTCCTCATCCCAAAAACACACTCACAAGATAAATTCATGGCCAAAATAGGTGTTTTTATTGATGAAATAGGAATTAGCAACGCTGTAGAAGTGTTACAGCGTCACTGTTACAAAGGGTGTAAGCTGCTGGAAAGAACGATACAAATCGTATGCTGTAGATAAACGACAGTTTTCTTTCGCTGTAAGCACTGTGGAAAAACGACTGACTCTGCGAGTCCGTTCTTCCTTCTTCGTCTTCCTCCTCGAGCAGCAGCAGCAGGTATGATTTTTGTTCTTTGTTTCGGCTCTGAACTCTCTCCTCTTTTTCTCCCCACTTTTCTTTGATGTAAACCAACACTTATATAGCCCAACAGATCCATAAATCTCGACTAAATCCGAGAGTATTTCTCTTTTTTTTCTTCTCGAGCAGTTGAGAGAATAATCTCTTTTCTGTTGCTTTGTACGCGTCCTATAGCTATAAAATAGGTACCAAACTCTTCTTAAGACGTGAACAAGACTAAATACATTACTTTCCAGCGTCAAACTCTCCCAAATATCTCTCACAAATCTTTGAAACTTGAACAGAAAGTACGTGTCATGTTTGAACTTTGATTACTTCTCCCGGCCATTCCAGCCCAATTCGATCAGCCCAATCACTTGCATAGGGTCTGTTTAGGTCTAAAAGGATTATCCCAACTGATTTCCGGTGTTTAATCGCATTAAAACTCCTCCAATAATCGAACCAAAATCTGCCAGACGCTACCAAGTTCTTTCCCGCCAAATTCTAATATTTGAGAAGAAGGTGGGTGCCCTTATCCTGTGCTGTTCTCCCTTTAGCAGCTGCCTGGAAATAGGTCACCCCTTAGTAATTAGGTTACCCCTTATCCAAAATCAAGGGTCCGTATAGCAAGTGTCCTCTGGGGCATTTTCCGCACTTTTTTCGGGGTTCCTCCGGAGTATTTCTGGGGTACTTCCGATACACTTCTGGGGCGCTTCCGGCACTCTATCAACGGAGGTCCAAACGCCGCATTTTCAGCTAATTTCGCCGCAAATCCTTATTCTTCTAAAAACAGCTACAAATAAATAAAATAACCAAATAAGTATAGAATCAAGCACTAACATTATATACAATAGAGATATATTAGACACATAAATGCGTCTATCAGCCACCTTTCAGGCAGAAAATAAGAAAAGTTGCACTAGAGTATCATAAGGCAGTAGAGAAAGAACTTCGGAAACTACTAGAAGCAGGCTTCATCAAGGAAGTCAAATACCCAACATGGATCTCGAACATGGTATCGTCCCTAAGAAAAATGGAGGGGTTAGAATATGCATCGACTTTACTAACATCAACAAGGCATGTCCAAAAGACAGCTATCCCCTACCGAGCATAGATCAACTGGTTGAAGCAGTGGAAGGGTACGAAGAGATGTCATTCATGGATGGATATTCTGGTTACAACCAAATAGCCCTGGCAGAAGAAGATCAATAACATACAACATTCTACACCCCGCATGGCCTTTATTGCTACACTATAATGCCCTTTGGACTTCGAAACGCAGGGGAAACTTACTAGAGAATGGTCGATGCTATCTTCAATCCATGGATTGGTAGTACCTGATGAGTGCTAAAAAGTGCATATTTCTATATATTTTTCTTGGCATTTAACTCATCTTTTGTGCAGTAATTCTATATTTTATCCCATATTCTGTGTTTTCGTTGTTTTCAAGAATAAATATTTTTCTTACTTAATTTTGCATTTTTAGGTAATAAATAAAGTCTGGATGACTTGCGGAGCGGAAAAGAGCTGAAGAGTAGTGAAAGGCCGGAAGAAATTACGCAAGGAAGCCGCAAAGAATGGAGCGCACGTCCAAAAAGCTAGGAATGGGCTCAAGAAGGAAGAATTGTTCTTAAAGAAGATATGGGCTTGGCATACCCAAGGCCCAAAACCCTTACCCAAACCCATTTTCTATATCCATACCCGCCTCCATTCTCAGCCGTTAGATCGGATCCATCTCATCATCCAATGGTGGCTTCTTCATCGTTCATCAAAATCTGAAGTCCCTGCAAAACACCATAGTACCTAAATTCCAAGCCTTCAGATTAGATCACATTTAGATCCTACGGTCGCTTCTTTGCCTGCTCATCAAATCTCGATACTTCCGCTTAACACTACAACACCTAACCTCGATCTTCGCCGTTAACTTTGTTGTATTTCACAATCCAACGGTCGAAGTGATTCATCTCTCATACCACCGTTAGATCTACCAACCATCTTCACATCCAACGCGTCTCCTCGCTAGACATCAAAGTTTGATGAACCCGCTTCACACCCTAGCATCCAAAACCATCGACTTCACCCAAACAAGTTCTTCTTCCCCAAATCCTTTTTCCCCAAAAACTTTCTTCTTCCCCCGACAGTTGCAGTCGAGCTCTGCTCCTGCCTCTCTTCCATGTCCACTGCCACCCTCTGCCTCACAACCATCTCCATACCCCGACACCACCTCAATCACCATCACTTTCCCCAACCCTCTAGCCTAGTTGCTTTTTCAAACCCACATCTCTCTGACCTAGGTGTGGAGTTGATGAAACAACTCGAGCTAGGGTTGCAGTACATCAATTGGAGCAGGAAGAGCATCAGAGGGACATCAAGAAGCATGGGTCGAAGCCAATTTGCACATGGGTATGTCGAATTTGATTTTCCCCAAAAGTTAGGGTTTGCAAATTTAGGGTTTTGTGAAATTAGGGATTTTGTTGTAAGCTATAAAAGGGAAGCTGTAGAGAATGCAAAAACTGTTCTTGGTTAGCCGAGATACCCCCAAATTTGGGTTAATCACTGTTTAATTTTAGTTTTAATTTTCAATTTAATATTTAGGGTTCTTAAATTTCTGTTCATGTTTGTTCTTTGCTGTTTAATTCCATCTTTCAATTTTTGTTTCTCACATGTTAGTTAGATTAATTTCCTGTTTAAAACTTGACGGGGCCCTAGCCCTGTTGTGTAGTATTCCTGAATGTTAAGCAAGTTTGAATGAACTTAGTTTAGTGACAGATCACTCTCACAATGTATGCCAAGTATACTTTGTAGTTAGGTTCATGAGCTGTTGATAAGCTGCAACTGAAGCTGAATTCATAAATCTTTTGACTAGTTGTACCTTAGAAAGACAATTAGTGCTTTGGAAATAATAGAACATAGTTGAGTTTAACATGTCTATAGGAGAATGCATAGCTTAAGCTAGGGTGAATTCAAACCCCTAGTTCTCACCTATTACATCCATAACAACTTCACTCATCCACCTTCACTGTCCACTTTTATTTTTCTGTTTTCCTTCAATTTTTTCTCTTGTTCCATTGCTGTCTCTACAGCCCATCAATTGTCCACTGTGGTGTTAATAACACCACACAACCTCACTGTTCACTGCCCCTAAGAACAAGTTAGCAAAAGAAGCAAGAAACCAAAAATAGCAAATATATGCCCACCTTGTCCCTGTGGACAAACCCTGCTTGCACACTCACTGCAACTGACCCTGTGCACTTGCAGGTATCATTTCTGTGACTCTTTTAAAGAGCCACCAAGTTTTTGGCGCCGCTGCCGGGGACTCGGTAGCGGCGAAATTGCTTTTTCTTTCTTTGATTTTGCTCTTGCTTGCTGATTCTTCTCTTCTGAAACCAACAGGTGCATTGCCTTGCTGCTTGCTGAAACTCTTGTTGGGCTGTTACTGTTAGGCATTGTTGCTGCACTGAACTGGTGCTGTTTCTCTTGCTTGCAGGTGCTGTTGGAGCTGGTGCTAGGAGAAGCTGCCTGACCCTGGTGCAGCTGCTGTTGCTGAAGCTGTTGCCCCTGCTGTTGTTGCAGCTGCCCTTGCTGGAGCTGCTGGGCTGCTGTTGCTGAAGTTGTTCCTGTTGCTCTGTTGCTGAACTGTACTGCTGATAGTGCTGCTTCTGTTGCTGGAGCTGTGCTGTGTTTTTGTTGTTGCTGTTGCTGTGCTGTGGTGCTGCTGCTGCTGTAGCTAGACCAAAACACAACTGGGCTACACAAGCTAAGGAAAAGAACAAGGCCCAACTGGGCTGTGCAACTAAAAACAGAGCAGCTGGGCTGTGCTTAAGCAAGTAAGCCTAAACCCATTAAGAGAACCCAACCTGTGGGCTTCCATTTTTAATTTGTGGGCTTGTAATAATTTTTTCCATTTTTTTGTTGGGCTTGTAATTTAAGTTAACTTTTGGGTTTGTATTTGAGCTTAACTGTGGGATTGTCCCTATCAAAATTTTGGGTTTCAAAAAACCCAACAAACAACCTAAACAAGCTTAACTGAACCTACCAACTCAGCTGGGCTTCGTTAGTTTCTGGGCTTGCTGAAGTCGTTAGTGGGCCGTGTACCCAAACTCTAGGCCGAAAGTTGGGCTCTGTTTCACAACAGTTCCCAAAACCCATTGCCTCACCAAAGCACAACCAAAACAGTGGGCTTATCCCAATAAGAACCAAATTTTTAATCCCATAAAAACCAAAAATTTTCTCCCTCCTTAAAAACCAAAATTTTATCCCAAGCAAAACCAAATTTTTCCCAAAAATCCAAACCCTTTAAAAACCAAATTTTGGGCTTTGTAACATAGTTACTTAGCTTTTGAGCCAATCATGTCTAGATTTTGGCCTGCTTCGGGGAGTGGAAACAAAACACTTAGAGAACTTGCTTACGGGACAAATTCACATTGTGATCCTCCCCCATTCCATGATGTCAATAGTTATAGGAATTATAATGGACATTTTCAAAGTCCTGAGCCTCGATACATGAACCCTAATGACTATTCACACATGCATCATTCATCACAACGCGAAAATGAATATTTTGCTAATGCATCATCTCTTGTGGATCAATTAGAAGCTCGAATCACAGCTTTAGAAATGCAATCACATGAGGAATCTGTCACATCTAATTTTCTTAGGCAACCTGAAATCTATGCATGTCCCGCATGTGGTAGTTTAGACCACCCTGTTGAGAATTGTCATATTTTGCATAATTTTAGGCAATCTAGAGAAAATCCAAGGTATGAAATGCCCATAAATTGTGAGAATGGTAGTCATTGGGACCATAATCAAACCTTTGAGGGTTGCGATCAATCTTTTATAAACCCTAATGACCATGCATACATGTACCAATCACCACAATTTGAACATGAAGAATTTTGTACTCCCATGAATTTAGACTCCACCATAGAAACTCTCAGTGAGCTAAATAGATCTACATCACGAACTCATGCATATTTAGATCAGATTTTGCTTCACCTACAAAAGGAGGAAATTCATGAGGAAATGTATGTTGTCCCTAATGAAGTGTCTAGTCCCATTCATGTAAATGATGTTGAATATGAACCTAATTTAGAGGAACACGAATCGACTAATGACACCACCACTGTTAATGAGGACCAATATGCATGCTACCATGATGATGATTATGATGATATTTTAGAAGAACATGAAAATATTGTGGAACCTGTTGGTTCAATAACATATGGCTTCTTGCCCTCGACCTTCATGAATGTTGTTTTTTCTAATACTCATTGTAATTCATATGATTTTGATATTGACATGGGATTCGTATAATTATTCTGCGAAGATGAGCATGACATATGAATAGTTGAATCTTCTGTAGACACTAATGTTATTATGCATGAAAATATAATTGATGTTTCTGATTCTCTACCTAGGTCACATTGTGATATTTCTCCTGATTTGCCGATGCATGAGAATGAATCTGTTGATGACTCTGATTGTGATCTTGCCAATTTGTTTGATGATTGTGAGCATGTTGTGACACTTGTAGAAGACTTAGGAGATGTTGATGTGATTAATAATGATGTGCCTATCTTCCTACATAAGTCACAATCTGATGGCCTTCCATCCAACCTAGATTTGGTTTGTACCCATATTGTCAAACCGACTTTTCTGAGAGTCCTTAATCTAGGTTTGGAACTGTGTGCTTCCCAAGTCCTTTTGGACTATTTTGAATCTAAGTATAATACATTTGAGGAACCACAGTTGGAATTAGCATGTTTGCCCGTCCCTAGCACAGTTCACTTTGAGTTAGACCTTGTGCATGATGAACCCCCAAAACTAAGAGATTTAGTATCCAAAATTTTATCTGTTGAAAAATCCAGGTTTGGGGGTAGCTCATTTTGTTTCACAGCTTCACTTGCATGCCTATCATATTATTATTGTGTGAAGCTGTTGAAATGTCTACACTTTGTCTTTTGGGTTGATCCTCAACTCTTTAGACTTTTGGTGTATGGTGAATTTTTTGTATATAATCCAGTAGATAAATTTTAAAACCCTTTTTGTTACTTTTGTATATATTTTGCTAATCCAATATGATCTCGGTTGACATATGTTGGATTCTTGCCTTGAATAACGGAGTTCTAATATTGTTTTCGTCGAAATCGGGTATTCTCTTTCCTTTTTCTCTACTCAACATGATCCTCTTCATATGTTGTATTATAATTTTGTTCATATTTTGAAACATTGAGGACAATGTTTAGTTTAGGTTTGGGGGTGAAAAGTGGATACTTTGATAATTTGCCATAATTGAAAACAAAACTCCATCTTTTTGAAAAAATTGAAAAAATTCCAAAAAAATGAAAAAATCAAAATAAAAAAATTGAAAATTGAAAAAAAAAATCATAAAAATCGAGCTCATTTACCTTGAAATGTTGACTCTTGTGCAAATATGTAATTATTAGGAGTCTTAGTCTAGATATTTAGGCACCCTGATTCTAGCACAATTCACATAGTGATAAGAAACTTGCACGCGCACGATCTACCAATACATGTATAGCCTCATCCTTGAGGTGTTCTATCGGAAGTTTTAGTTGCCAATCACTTTAGAATACTGAACGAAACTTGACTAGCTTGTTCTTTGGTTGGTTGGGATAGAAGGTGGAGGTTACATTAAGAAAGACAACCATCGAATTTAACTGGGTGCATCAAAAAGGGCTACCTCTTGCAAAGTGTCATGTAATTTTTTGTTTCTTTTTCCTTATGTATCAAAAGTGTTTCCTTATTAAAAAAAAAAAAAAAATCAAGTATTTATCAATTCCATCATCTCTTGTTCCAAAAATAAAAAGAGAGTAGTCAATGTAAATAAGAGTCATGTAAATAGTCATTTTGTTGTTTCATTGTAATAAGCAAGGAAGGGTGCAAGCCATTGATGTACAACGCGAGTAATTGTGAAATACCTCCAACTCATTCACAATTCTCGTAAAGTCCGGACAGCTAGCTAGATTTCGACCTTGGTTCTTAGCCTGAGAAACTATCTCTTGGTGATTAGTAGTCATAACATCCGATCTTTCTTTACACATGTGTAGATACACTTTACACTCTTATCACATGTCTTTATTTGTTATCAGTGCTAGGATTGTGCCTTTGATATCTAGATTGACATCTCCATTTTGCTGTGAGCTTAAACTGACTTGCACATGTCACATTTGATGGAATCTGAGCTCATATTTTGTCCTTAGGTTTTGTAGGTACACCTCTGGTAAACCTTCACGAGACTTCACTCGTCCACTAGGGACACTTAGTGGTTTAAAAGGCTTAGTGCATACGCTAAATGCATTCGAGAGACCAGCGACAGTGGTATAGTTAGGATTTCCTTAGTTTTGTTTTACTTGAGGACAAGTAAAATTCAGGTTTTGGGGTATTTGATGAGTGCTAAAAAGTGCATATTTCTATATATTTTTCTTGGCATTTAACTCATCTTTTGTGCAGTAATTCTATATTTTATCCCATATTGTGTGTTTTCGTTGTTTTCAAGAATAAATATTTTTCTTACTTAATTTTGCATTTTTAGGTAATAAATAAATTCTGGATGACTTGCGGAGCGGAAAAGAGCTGAAGAGTAGTGAAAGGCCGGAAGAAATTACGCAAGGAAGCCGCAAAGAATGGAGCGCACGTCCAAAAAGCTAGGAATGGGCTCAAGAAGGAATAATTGTTCTTAAAGAAGATATGGGCTTGGCATACCCAAGGCCCAAAACCCTTACCCAAACCCATTTTCTATATCCATACCCGCCTCCATTCTCAGCCGTTAGATCGGATCCATCTCATCATCCAATGGTCGCTTTTTCATCGTTCATCAAAATCTGAAGTCCCTGCAAAACACCATAGTACCTAAATTCCAAGCCTTCAGATTAGATCACATTTAGATCCTACGGTCGCTTCTTTGCCTGCTCATCAAATCTCGATACTTCCGCTTAACACTACAGCACCTAACCTCGATCTTCGCCGTTAACTTTGTTGTATTTCACAATCCAACGGTCGAAGTGATTCATCTCTCATACCACCGTTAGATCTACCAACCATCTTCACATCCAACGCGTCTCCTCGCTAGACATCAAAGTTTGATGAACCCGCTTCACACCCTAGCATCCAAAACCATCGACTTCACCCAAATAAGTTCTTCTTCCCCAAATCCTTTTTCCCCAAAAACTTTCTTCTTCCCCCGACAGTTGCAGTCGAGCTCTGCTCCTGCCTCTCTTCCATGTCCACTGCCACCCTCTGCCTCACAACCATCTCCATACCCCGACACCACCTCAATCACCATCACTTTCCCCAACCCTCTAGCCTAGTTGCTTTTTCAAACCCACATCTCTCTGACCTAGGTGTGGAGTTGATGAAACAACTCGAGCTAGGGTTGCAGTACATCAATTGGAGCAGGAAGAGCATCAGAGGGACATCAAGAAGCATGGGTCGAAGCCAATTTGCACATGGGTATGTCTAATTTGATTTTCCCCAAAAGTTAGGGTTTGCAAATTTAGGGTTTTGTGAAATTAGGGATTTTGTTGTAAGCTATAAAAGGGAAGCTGTAGAGAATGGAAAAACTGTTCTTGGTTAGCCGAGATACCCCCAAATTTGGGTTAATCACTGTTTAATTTTAGTTTTAATTTTCAATTTAATATTTAGGGTTCTTCAATTTCTGTTCATGTTTGTTCTTTGTTGTTTAATTCCATCTTTCAATTTTTGTTTCTCACATGTTAGTTAGTTTAATTTCCTGTTTAAAACTTGACGAGGCCCTAGCCCTATTGTGTAGTATTCCTGAATGTTAAGCAAGTTTGAGTGAACTTAGTTTAGTGACAGATCACTCTCACAATGTATGCCAAGTATACTTTGTAGTTAGGTTCATGAGATGTTGATAAGCTGCAACTGAAGCTGAATTCATAAATCTTTTGACTAGTTGTACCTTAGAAAGACAATTAGTGATTTGGAAATAATAGAACATAGTTGAGTTTAACATGTCTATAGGAGAATGCATAGCTTAAGCTAGGGTGAATTCAAACCCCTAGTTCTCACCTATTCCATCCATAACAACTTCACTCATCCACCTTCACTGTCCACTTTTATTTTTCTGTTTTCCTTCAATTTTTTCTCTTGTTCCATTGCTGTCTCTACAGCCCATCAATTGTCCACCGTGGTGTTAATAACACCACACAACCTCACTGTTCACTGCCCCTAAGAACAAGTTAGCAAAAGAAGCAAGAAACCAAAAATAGCAAATATATTCCCACCTTGTCCCTGTGGACAAACCCTGCTTGCACACTCACTGCAACTGACCCTGTGCACTTGCAGGTATCATTTCTGTGACTCTTTTAGAGAGCCACCAGTACCCTAGAAGTCTACGTTGATGACATGCTCGTCAAAAGTAGGCTGCGAAAAGATCACCACCAGGACCTGAGAGATATTTTCGAAGCAATGAGGAAACATCACATGAAAGTAAATCCAGAAAAATGCACCTTCAGTATCACCTCAGGGAAATTTCTCGGATATCTGGTAACAAAAAGGGGTATTGAGGTAGACCCCGCGAAGATTAAGGCCATAGTGGAAATGACATCTCCGAAGAATTTAAAAGAAGTGCAAAAGCTGAGAACCTATTTACAGAAGCCTGATCCTGATGAGGTTTTGGCATTGTACATAGCAGCGACAGAAGACGCAGTTAGCGCAGTGTTGGTCAAAACCAATACGAAGATAGAACAACCTATCTATTATGTCAGCAAGACCCTCAATTCTGCGGAAAGGAATTACACGAAAATCGAACAACTCATCCTGGAATTAGTATGGACTACTCAAAAGCTGAGAACCTATTTCCTAACTCACTTCATCCGTGTCCCATGCAAAACACCATTGGAAGCATTCCTCAAAAGCGCGGGAAAATTAGGGAGAATAGCCAAGTGGAACACCCACCTGGACCAATTCAACATAATTCATGAAATTTAACACCCCCAAAAATCCCAAGTATTGGCGGATTTCTTAGCAGACCCCCCCCTGGACAACGATGAAGAGATTAGGGGCTTACCAGAAGCCAACGAGGAAATCAAGGATCCAGTTGATGTCCTAGAACCCACGAGTCAAAGACGATGGGAAGTCTTCGTTGGTGGTTCCAAACATAAGGAAGGGGCAGGAATAGGCATTGTCATCACCACCCCAACTGGAGAAAGGATCGTACAGGCACTCAGGTTAGAATTCAAAGAACATACTAACAACATCGTCGAATACGAGGCAGTCATACATGCCCTCCGCTTGATAATAGATAGGGGGGTAACTGATGTAAGACTGGCAAGTGATTCTCCGCTTGTCATACGGCAAATAGGGTTCGAATACAATGTATACGACGACACCCTCTCAGCTTACATGGCCTTGGTCCAAACATTGGCATCACAAATTCCGAACATCAAGTTCAGGCACTTGTGCAGAAGAGATCTCAGGCACGCGGATGCCCTAGCATATATATCATCCATGCTGAAGGACAAGAATATCGAAGCTATCAAAATAACAAGGGTATACGAGCCTTCAATTGCATCACAATTTTCCTTTGCTACAAATCAAGATACAATGGAAGAAAATATCGAAGATCAGGTGGGAGAAGACATCCATAACGATTTTGAAGCAGAAGATATCCTGTCAAGAGCAAATCAAGACGAAGATTTCAGCAATGAAGATGATTGGAGAATGATGATTCATGCGTTTCTCAAGGATGGAACCTTACCCGCGGATCATAAACAAGCCAGGAAAATACTCTCCAAAGTAGGAAGATATGATCTTCGGGATGGGGTCCTGTACAAGAAATATTTCCTCGGACCTTTACTACGTTTCTTATCCAGGAAAGAGGGGCATCGAATTCTAAACGACATCCATTATGGTGACGCTGGGAATCATAGCGGCATGAGATCACTATCCGACAAAGCAAAAATGCAAGGATATTACTGGCCCACAATGATACAAGATGCTGGAAGAATGTCCCGACGATGTGAAGAATGTCAGCGTTTCTCCAAAAAGATACACGCACCAGCAACAACGTTGAATTCTGTGGATAGTCCGTGGCCATTTGCAAAATGGGGCATAGATATCGTTGGGCCTTTCATCGAAGGATCAGGGAAAAGACGATTTTTGATAGTAGCCACGGACTACTTCAGTAAATAGGTGGAAGCGAAAGCCTTAGACAGGATCAGAGACGTGGATGTGTTTACTTTCATATTCCAAAACATCATTTGCAGGTTCGGCATACCAGAGGAAATCGTGTCCGATAATGGTAAACAATTACAGGGGAAAAACATAGACATGCTCTTCGACACTTTCAAAATAAGGAAGAACAAGTCCACCCCCATATACCCTCAAAGCAACGGACAATCGAAAGCTACTAACAAGAGCCTCTCCCTTATCCTCAAAAAGTAATTAAACGAACACAAGGGGCGATGGTGTGAACAACCACACAATGTATTATGGGCATACAGGACAACACGAAGATATGCCACTGGGGAGTCCCAATTTCTCCTCACTTATGGAGCTGAAGCAGTCATCCCAACAGAGATCCTCATGCCAACCACAAAGACCGAAGCATGGGAGAAAAATCTCAAAACAGACATGATGTTAGAGACACTGGACGACCTGGAAGAAAGGAGGGAAGCAGCATTGCAAAAGATGGAAAATTATCAACGAAGATTAGCGAGAGAGTACAACAAAAAGGTTAAGCTTCGAAATTTTTTAGAAGGGCAGTATGTGCTAAGAACAATCCCGCAGTATCAACGAGAGAAGAAATGGGGAAAGTTAGCACCTACATGGGGAGGACCTTTTATAATACACGACATTGCGGGAAACGGTTCTTACTATCTTCGCAATCTGAAAGGCGAGGTCCTCCGACACCCTTGGACTACTAAATGGCTCAAACCGTACTACCCGTAGGAGTAGCGCAGCTTTGCATCTGCGTGAAGAATACCAGAAGAAGAAGTCATCGTAACCGCTCTACATGTTTCTATCTTTGGACGAGGAATAGCAGGCCTCAACCTATCAATCAAACAAACTTTTTGGGAAATTTTCAAGTAAACGAAATGGTCAAAAGGCCCGCTTGGTGAACGCATGTACATTACATAATAAATTAACAATATTAGAAGCCTCTTCATACTCATTAACAACTGCGTCCCGTGCCTCATCAAGAAAGTCATATTCGTCGGATAGTTTCTTATAATCCGTTTGAAGGTTCGTAAGAGCAAATTGACTCAGGTCTAAGTCTACCTGCTTCATTGAATCCAAGTGAGGAAGATGGTTGACTTCATCATTCATCTCCCCCATCCTTTTATGGAGTCGATACACATTCACTTCAAGATATCTCTCAGACTCCACTTGGCGAGCAACATCAGCTCGAGATGCTGCTAGGGCTTTACTAAGAGCGCCAACCTCAGCCCTAGCATTATCTCTTTCCTCGGTAAGATGCAGCATACTATCCCTGAACCCGGGGACTAAAAAAGAACGAGCCTGTTGTAACTCTCCTTCCAAAAAGCGCACTCTAGCCTCTAAGTCTGAAGCATGTCCTCGAGCTTCACGCAGGTTGTCACGTGTCCATAGCAGCGTACCATTAAACAGAAGACGGTCATGATTGTACTTATTTTGCATATCAACCATCAATGTTCGCTTTTCACGCCACTCAGCTGCTAAGGCAGCCGGGAAAGCAACGCAATCTCCGCACGAACCAAGAACCAGAGCCATCCACGCTCTCCCTGCCATTATGTGACCTATCCAAATGAACGCCATCTTCAGCGCTCAAAGCAGCGCGATCTCCGCATGCTCCACAGCCGGGCAAGCAGCGCCATCCATCTTTCGTAGCCAGCATCGACCATTTCCACCATTCTATGGAATGAAGCCAAACGTCATCTCCGCACTCCCGTGACGTAGCCAGTTCCATTCCACCGTTTCACAAATTAAAGCCAACACTCTATGGTAAAGCCGGAAGTACGTCAAGCCGCCAATGCAAGGATCATGGATTCCTCATGCCTCCTGCCAAAGGTTAGCCGAATTCTTCCTGGCAATCTCTTCATGACTTACCCTTTTGATTTTATCCTTGTCTGTCACCATCTTATGCTTACCCCACAACAATGCCACTATTGCAAGCTAAGTAGGGGACTTAATGTTGATGGTGGTTTTCAGTTCATGGTTAAATCTGTAAAAACATCGTATTTAATGTGCTGTCACTCTGCAAAGAGACGGAGCCATAAAAGTGATGAGTGTTCAACCTCTCCACTGGCACATTTATTGAGCCGTTCAATATATTTGCATGAAATTTACCCAGACTGGTCCATGTAACAATGACCCTAGATACTCTGTAAATTTCGGTGTCTTGTCTATATTATTTATTAATATAAGACTCACTGAGTACTTTTCATGTGCTATGTTCCCCGGCAGAACCCTTAATATCGGTATGGCATGAAGGATTTGTGTTCACTCGCAGCAGAGGAGCACGGATTTCCAAGTACCAAAGTTAAGTCCCTTGCACAAAGTAATCAGTCAGGAAGCATACTGCTCTCTGTAAATAAAGAATCCTGTCACAACACAGGTATTCAATCAATTTTGTGATGATTCACAAAATTCATGAATCTGACTACAATAGAAACTCTTTTAATTAATACTCGATTATTTAATAAACTCTCTTAAATAATACTTTTGGTCATTCCCGAGTCGGGGACAAGGTGCCAAATTAATAATTCGCTAAAAATTATAAGATAATACTTTTTGATTACCTATATAGGCCCCATATGAAATATAAATTAATAATGCATTATATATTTATATATATATATTCAATACATTAATGATCTACGAGGACTTTTTTAAAAATGATTTAATTGTCTTCTGTTTTTTGCTAAAATTAATATCGCATTGAATTTCATCTATAAATTTCCTTATTATCATTGTAAGAATTTCTGGTGTTGTTGGATTATCCTTGTTGTGCTTGAGTAATGCTCTACGGTTCATCGGTCATTGAGAAGCCATATTTGTGTGTATCATTTTTTTGGTTAGTAGTATGATTTCATATTGTATTTATATAGAATATTAATTTTTATTTTTTAGTAGTATGATTTCATATTGTATTTCTATAAGATTTTTTTTTAATAATAAATAAAAATTTATTTAAAAAATATGATTTGATATTATGTTTACAAAATATGTGATTTGATATTGATATTGTGTTAAATAAAAAATTAAAAATATGTTTGGATATTATGTTTATTAAAATAAGATTTGATATTGTATTTATATATGAAATATAAAAGATATGATATGGTATTTGTTTGTATATAAACTAATTATTTGATATGAAATTTATCTATAAATTAATAAGTATTAATTTATCGGTTAATTAATATCTCGCTTAATTAATAATTTTTGATGGTCCCGACATCATTAATTTATAGAGTTTCTACTGTAATTTGTAAAAATTAGGGTTTTGCGCGCTGCGCAGTATATTAGGCCACGTTGGTCGAAATTATGCTTAAGAAAAATAAGCGATTAATCCGTCGCGGATTAGGAAGTGCGGAGTCCTGCCCAAAATCAGAAAATAAAGAGTAACGGAGCAGCGGAGAAGGAGCAGCAGCGTGGTCGTGCTATAGACCAGCCGGCTTCACTTGGCCACGCCCCATACTGCCCAACCGTCCCTTATTCCTTTATCGACCAAACAGGCCGCATTAAACCTACCACACTCCCATGAGTTGTGGCTGGTCCCATACTTGCCGGCCCTCAACCAATCAGGTTGCATTAAACCCGCCACGCGCACCAATAGGGTAGCCACGCCCATGCTTGGTCGCCTCCTACTTTTATTGACCAATAAGTTTGCCCTAAACCTGCCACAACATTAAAAGAGGTGGAAATTGCGTCAAGTGGTCGCCATGCCAAATTGGGTTCCCAAAACAGCGCCAACATGCCAAACGAGCATGCCGAGCGCACATGCCAAACGCGCATGCCAAATGTGCCATCTTGACGCAGTAGCACGCCAAACGTGCCAACGTGCCATAAATGGCGCACCTACGTGCCAACCCACTTTCTGTTCGTGGACAACGCCGCAGCAGACTTCAATTTGGCTATCCTAACCATAAGCACGACCATGCTCTAGTGGCGGTGGATGAAACCCTAATTTCTAGTCGTGGTACAAACTATGCCACTCCTGGCCCACAACATGCCACGATCCGTGGAAACCCTAATAAAGGCATCACAACATGCCACTCGTGGAAATATTGACTCATGTGGCCATTTTCACATAACGGCATGGCTATGGTTCTTATGGCATGGCTTTGACACCGTTTACATGAAACACCGTTATGCCACGGCCGCATGCCATATGCGCTAATTAGGATTTTGGCATGCCAAAACCTAATTTAGGCAAAGTTGCTATGCCAATCAAGCCAAATAGTATTCCATAGAGCATTGGGATTGATGTGGCGACTGGAACTGATGTTGCCACACCACATTGGAGTCTTAACATTAATGTGCCAAAATCTAGCGGTCATGGCTACGCAAGGCGCTACTTGCACCATCGTGCTACTGGCATGCGCCAGCTATGCCATCCATGCCACCGTGCCACTGGCATGCACGAAACTATGCCAGCCATGCCGCATTGCTACTGGTGTGCGTTAAAGGCGCCACTACATCATTGGAATGAGTCAATGGCGCCACTGTGCCATTATCAGGCACCAACAGGATGTGGACATAATCAATAGCTATCGTTCCTCATGAGATGCACTCTCAGCTGTCCAAGTTCGCCACCGAACTGACAGTCCCATGGCAAGTTTTAGGCAACCAGCTAAGACAAGCCTAATAGCATCACATGTTATTTTGTTGCGGCAGGTCTCTTTACTTTGACTTTTCCACACGTAGCAAGCTGCTACATGTTTTCCACTAAAACACTCGAGACATCAAACATGTCACAAACTGGGGGATACTCATAAGGGTATTGGTCTGGCGGTTTACAGCATGCGGCGTACAATACGCCCGTTATAAGAAAGTGTTTAGAAGCAATAAAGTTAGTGGTGAAAAGAAGTAACGGGTGTAAACGAACCCACTTCGTTCATCGTGGAAGCATGGTTTCTGATGATTACACGTTACTCCACTATTCCATCACTCAATCGTTCCCACTTCCTACGAGACTAGCGTGCGTTTAATTATGACTTGTATAAATATGTTTCACCTATTTCCACCAAACAACAAGTTTTGGTCAGAGAACAACACAGTATCCAGAAATCACCAAAGAACTGATAGCTTTCATTCTGCAAGCCAGTTCCAAATTCTGATACAAGTCATAAAACAACCACACCTTCAGAATTAACCATTCTGGTCTCAACACCTTCTTCACTTCCCTCCCTAATACCAACCCTTCTCCTTCACTTTGTGACTGAAGAAAGTCTAGAATGACCATTTCTTGGTTTATGACAGGATTGTACAGATTGATCTCTCGAATCAAAAGTACTTCCGTGCAGTGCATTGTTTAGGGTTTAGATTCGTTTCTCATTCACACACCCAAATTTACCAAAACCAGCAAAAAAAGTTTTCACCCACAAACAACGTGGTAATTCTATTTTTGTCGACATGGTTAGTGATAATGAAGCCCCGCCGACCAAAACCCTTAGATATGGGATGAACCCATCTAGAGTGGTACGTGACCCAAGAGTTTTTTTACCATCTACTACTGTCAAATTTGACATTAAACCTGGGACATTTAGCATGCTTCGTAAATTTACAGGGATAGAAAATGAAACCCATATACCCATATAAGAGACTTCGAGATGATTTGTGACACAATTAATTATCCGAACGTCACAAAAGATGTGCTTAGGTTGCGTTTGTTTTCTTTTTCCCTAGAAGAGAGAGCCAATGAATGGTACCATTTGATTCCCTCTAAAACAATCACCACCTGGGATGGCCTCGTAGAAGCTTTTTTCAAGAAGTTATATCCAGACCACAAGACTGCGGCTGTTAGGAAGTCTATCCAAACCTTTAACCAGAAATTAGGTGAACACCTACACGATTATGTAGAAAGGTTTAATGAGTTGTTATACCAATTCCCACATCATGGCTTTGAAAAAGGCCACATGGCCCAAATTTTATATGAGGGCCTAGATAGTGAAACCAAAATGCAGGTAGAAACAATTAATGGTGGAGAATTTACCCATCAAGACCCAGATGTGTGTTTTGACGAATTTATCGAGCTAGATGAAAATAATCGTCAATGGGCTTCAATGAGGGAGCCCGAAACAACTAGGAACCCTATTCATAGGGTCAATAGAGTCGATAATGGGTATGATATCCTTAGGCGTCTAGAGGACTTAGAGATGAACCAAGGGTCCAACCATACTATGAGCTGTAACAGTCAGCCCAGAACCTATCCATGTACCATTTGTGGTGATCAAAGTCATATTGGACCTAATTGTCCTTTGTTTTACCCTAATGAAACTAGCCGTGACCAGGTTAGTGTCATACATGGTGGTATGAACTCTAAATATGAGGGTCGACCCAAGTTTGACCCATACTCTACTACCTATAACCCTGGTTGGAGACATAACCCGAATTTCTCGTGGTCTAAAGGTAACCATCAAGGTGGCCCATCTAACAACCCACCACCAGGTTTTTCTAGGAACCAAGCTCAAGTCCAAGAACCGAGCCAAGTTGATAAAAATGTGTCATCTCTAGATGAAAGTATAAAACTCTTAATTGAGGGTAATTGTAACACCCCGTGTTTTTAGCATGGCGCATGCTAAAAGATGCGTCATTTGCTAGTGATGAAGCTCCATCCAAAGCTTCCTTTGCATGGTGAGATGCATACGGCCCAGGGCCATATCCGATGCCAAGTAAGGCACATCGCATATGCATATTGTCTAAGGAAAATATGGCATTAGTTGGAAGTTACGTTTGTCCAAGATCCAATCTTGCATCAAATAATTCATTAGGCCAGTTTGGTAGATGGCCTTGAATATGTACAACCAACATGGATGGACATTGGGTTGGTAATGCATAGCCATCACGGCTGGGAATAGGAGTGTCCTACGGGCCAAAGCTAGAGTACATCCATCCTGTCTGAACATTGAGTTGATATTGGAGTGTCCTATGAGCCAAAAATGGGAAATACAACCATCATGGCCCTTCATGGGACATGGCTCAGTAAATGTTCAGACGTCATGGCCGGACATTGAAACTGGCCCGTGAGCCAGAACTAAATGTACAAACATTACGGTCGTACATCGCAGTTGGACAGAATGGTAAGGTGCAGCCATCATCTCCTGGGGAGTTGATGAATGATTTTTGATCCCCCAAATTGAGATCTAAAAATGTCAAATTAACATATATAGGGAGGGGTACTTGGTTGAGGGTGCATATGCGGACTATGTACCAAGTAAACCTCACTGCTTAGCCGAAACGGTATGAATGATGCATAAGCCCCATTCTTAGTTACGTAGCCTTATGAATTGATCATATGATGCTAAGGCATCACTATGTCATTCCACGGACACGATGATGCATCACTTGGATGTATTTGACGGAACGGCCTATACGTACTAGGCCATTGACATTATTGCTTGGCCACGTCCTAGCAAACGAGTTGGTTTAAGTTTCTTTTACCTTCGTGGATGAACTACGGTCTATGCTTGATCCTTTTAGAGTATGGAAGGGTACGTAGGCAGCCGCAATGAGTTGCAGCATTGCCGGTCCAGCATCGTTGGCCCCTCATATCATCTAAGCTCGGTGGATCGATGCGAGAGATGATTGTGGCCAGACTTGATGAGGAATGTTGCATGCCATTTAGTTGATGCTCATACTTCCTATCAAGCTACAGAGAGTCGGTAAGAGAAGTAAGGCAATGGCAATATCCTTAGCGCGATTTATGCCTAAGTCCACGACTTATGCCTTAAGCCTGGATATGACTCGGTAGATGACGAACAAGGGTGACTTGGAACGGTGTGGAAGTTAAGTTAGTCGCAACATGCTCCACGAGCATGCCTGCAAGAGAAGATGGACGTGTGTTTGCCTGGGTACGAGGCCCGGATCGATGCTTCATCATGGCGCATCGGAAAAGTTACGCCCTGCGGGGAAACTCGCCAAAGGCGTAATTTTCTGGTCCGTCACAGTTGGTATCAGAGCGAGGTTCCGAGATAACTCTTGGACAGTGCGGAGTGGACTCGTCAAACGAGTATTTTACTTAATGTAAACTTAAAGTTGGATAGTAGGAAAACTTATGCGCGGGAAAGAGTTTGTAATTGTTATGCCAGTTACTTTGCGAATCGAGTTGAGCTTGTATAAGTACTGTGAGTTTGCCAGGCCTCTGTGGCACCCCGTTTACGAGCATCCGAAAGACCGTCTGGGACGGTGGGTAGTCAAAGGGAATGATCATCCCCACACGTTGCCACTGGCCAAGGGTGTGCGTTGTCAGGCCAGGCTAGCATCCCACTTACGAGTGGTAACCCGGGAAATCCGTCAGGTACGGTGGCTTGCATCCAACTGCACTGGCATTAGAGAATAGTCCTCACGGTGTACCGTTAAGTTTTTCCTTGTCATTTCGATGACACCCTTCAACTTGTGAACCTTAGGGATTCCTGGGTGGTAGTATGGATACTATTCAGGATACCTTGTCGAGATATCCTTTTGGCACTGGCCAATTGCTATTCTTGGTATTGTTGTGGGCACATTTTGGATTCCTGGGCAGGTGGTATGGGACATTTTGCTCAGAAGGTCTAAATATTTGTTCATGAAAACTTGAAGAAACCGTGATTTCTGAGCATCTGGTATGGGACTTTTTCTCAGGAAATCCAAACCGAAGAGATTGTCCACAATAGTCTTGTTTTAAATTTCGAGGACGAAATTCTTTGAAGGGTGTGATAATGCAACACTCCGTGTTTTTAGCATGGCGCATGCTAAAAGATGCGTCATTTGCTAGTGATGAAGCTTCATCCAAAGATTCCTTTGCATGGTGAGATGCATATGGCCCAGGGCCATATCCGGTGCCAAGTAAGGAACATCGCGTATGCATATTGGCTAAGGCCAATATAGCATTAGTTGGAAGCTACATTTGGCAAAGAGCCAGTCTTGCATCAAATGATGCATTAGGCCATTTGGGTAGATGGACTTGAATATGTACATCCAACATGGCTGGACATTGGGTTGGCAGCGGACATCCAACATGGCTGGAAATCGGGTTGGTAATCCACAGCCATCACGGGTGGGCATAGGAGTGGCCTACGGGCCAAAGCTAGAGTATAGCCATCCTGGATGAATATTGAGTTGACATTGGAGTGGCCTATGATCCAAAAGTGGGAAATACATCCATCACGACCCTTCATTGGACATGGCTCAGTAAATGTTCAGCTGTCATGACCGGACAATGAAACTGGACCGTGAG
The DNA here is from genome assembly GCF_003573695.1 of Papaver somniferum. NCBI lineage: Eukaryota > Viridiplantae > Streptophyta > Magnoliopsida > Ranunculales > Papaveraceae > Papaver > Papaver somniferum. Next base: position 175,710,818 of record NC_039363.1, on the reverse strand, counting down.
CCGGAACTGAATGTACAGCCATTACGGATGTACATCGCAGTTGGTCAGAATGGTAAGGTGCAGCATCGTGGCCTGTGGAGTTGATGAATGATTTTTTCTCCCCCAAATTAAGTTCTAAAAATGTCAAATTAACATATATAGGGAGGGGTACTTGGTTGAGGGTGCATATGCAGACTATATACCAAGTAATCTTCACAGCTTAGCCGGAACGGTATGAATGATGCACAAGCCTCATTCTTAGTTACGTAGCCTTATGAACGGAGCATATGATGCTAAGGCATCACTATTTAATTCCACTAACACAATGATGCACCACTTGGATGTATCTGACGGAACGTCCTATACAGACTAGGCCATTAACACTATTGCTTGTCCATGGCCTAGCAAACGAGTTGGTTTAAGTTTATTGTCCCTTCGTGGATGAACTATGGTATGTTCTTGATCCTTTTAGAGTAGGGAAGGGTACGTAGGCAGCCGCAATGAGTTGCAGTACTGCCGGTCCAGCACGTTGGCCCCTCATATCATCTAAGCTCGGTGGCTCGATGTGAGAGATGATTGTGTCCATACTTGATGAGGAATGTTGCATGCCAGTTAGTTGATGATCATACTTCCTATCAAGCTACGTAGAATTGGCAAGCGAAGTAAGGGAATGGCAATAGCCTTAGCGCGGTTTATTCCTAAGTCCACGACTTATGCCTTAAGCCTGGACATGACTCGGTAGATGACGGATGTTCAGCTAGATTGGAAATTCAGTGATGAATTCCATATGAAGAGTTGGAAAAGCCTGTGATACATGCATTATGCATTGGTTATGGACTTATGGCCATATACCCTTCTGCGGACAAGGGTGACTTGGAACGGTGTGGAAGTTAAGTTAGCCGCAACATGCTCCACGAGCATGCCTGTAAGGGAAGATGGACGTGCATTTTCCTGAGGATGAGGCCCGGATTGTAGCTTCATCATGGCGCATCGGGAAAGTTACGGCCTACGTGGAAACGTGCAAAATGCGTAATTTTCAGTTCGTCAAAGTAATGCTCTAAACAATTCCCAAACTACTCAAAATATCAACCATTTAAGTTAGAAGCTTGATGACTTTGTCGTGACGAGTCAACGGTACCAACAAAATAGTGACCGAGAAATTAGCAACTTAGAGACTCAGATAAGTCAACTTTCAAGAAGGCTAAATGATAGGGGTCATGGGATATTTGCTAGCCAACCAACTCCGAATCCGAAAAGAGTTAACCAGGTTAATGGTTCAGGTAGTTCTAACCAAAACGAACATGTCAAAGAAGTTATCACCCTTAGGAGTGGTAAAACATTAGAGAACTTGGTGGAACCACCTAAGGAAAAGAGTCCAGCTGAAAAAGAGACTGAAGTTGATCAAACTTTGCCTAAAGACCCTAATGAGCCTGAGACTGCCAAGAGTCAAAGTGAGGAAGCTACCCCTGAGAGAGTGTACATACCACGTGCACCATTTCCTCAGAGACTCGCTAAGAAAAATCCTAGTACATATGCTGAAATCCTAGACATATTTAAGCAAGTTAAGATCAACCTGCCTTTGTTACATGCAATCAAACATGTACCAACTATGGCCAAGTTCTTAAAAGAGATGTGCACTGTCAAGAGAGACGCGAGTGTCCATAAGAAGACATTTTTGACCCAAAAAGTTAGTTCCATAATCTCACAAAAGTACCCAGTCAAATTTAAAGATCCCGGTTTTCCTACTGTCACATGTGTCATACGTAGACAAAAGATAGAAAATGCTCTTTTAGATCTTGGGGCAAAGTGTGAATATTTTACCGTTCTCGGTATACGAACAACTTGGACTAGGTGAGATGAAACCAACTAGGATAACACTAAAGTTAGCCGATAGGTCAGTCAAAATCCCACGTGGAATTATTGAAGACGTTTTGGTTCAGGTAGAAAACTTTATCTATCCAGTTGACTTTGTGATTTTAGACACTCAACCTGTCTCTAGTCAAGATATTGATAGACGCATTTATGTGTCTATTTTCATCTCTATTGTGTATATTGTTAGTACCTATTTTTGTACTTATTTCGGTATTTTATCTCTTTGTAGGTGTTTTTGTAGAAATAAGCTTTTGCAGCGAAATTGGCTCGAAAAGTTGTTAAAGGCACCTGGAAGGACATTTGCTATTCGGACTCTCTCTTTGGATAAGGGGTAACCCATTTCTAGGCATGTGCTAAAGGGACACTGGAACTGGATAGGGGACACCCTTCTTCTTCACGTTTAAAACGGTTTTTGACGGGAAAAATGCATGCAGACGCTGTTGATTTTGGATTGAATATTTGAACGAGTTTCAGGGAGATTCAACACTGGAAATCGATTGGCTGGACTTGATAGAGCAAAAAATGCTTAATACAAGCGTTTGGATCGATCGAATTGGGCTGGAATGGCCAGAAAAGGGAAACAGAGCAAATAAGGAAACACGGTCCTGTTGGGTTTGTTTTTGGATATTCAGAGAGATTAAAGGCAAGAAATTAGTTCCAAAGATACATATTACATCTAAGGAAGATTTTGATATAAGTGGGAGAGCTCATAAACGCGTAAAACAATTTTTGGAAGGAATTATTGCGGTGACTGCCAGGGAAGGAAAGAAGAGATTTTGAAGCGATTTGGGAGAGATTTAATCGACATGTGGTGTATAAATAGGTTTCTTAGGGTCCCAAGAAGGGGGAAGAAGAGTTTGGAGTAGTTTAGAGCACCACAGAGCTGAGAAGATCGAGTTGCAGGAAGTTACGTTTTCTGCTGCTCCTGAAGAACAAGCGTTGCAAGGAAGAACAACGTCTCAAATTCGCAACATTAAGTATATTCTCTGTAACAGCTGAACTGTCCGTGACCTTTTGTTTCACTGTAACAATTTAACAGCGCCTTTGCAACAGTTATTTTTGTTGCAATTTTTCTGTTTTATTGTTTCACCTCTTGTAAACACTTTTTGAGCTATAAACATATATTTTGAGAAAGTGATTAATATGAGGAGCTAAACCCCTTAGCCGAGGCAACGGAGAAGCCATTGTTCCATGAAAAGTGGTATAATTCTATTTTAATTATTTATTGCAATTATTTTACATGATTATTTGCATAGAGTGGTTATAGAAAATTGATTTTTATTGAGTAGTTGTGAATCGTTTTGATGGAGCATGCTTGGTTCTAAAACTTTTGATGTTTCATGCTTTGTGATTACAACTATTACTTCAAAAATCTATTAGAGGCAAAATATTAGATCACTTTAAAAGAAAGAATTTCATGAATATTGATTAGAATTTATCACTTAATTGGTTAATGGTGGAATACAGGGTCTCGGTATTTTCTTATTATCTTTGAAACAACTTTATTTAATTTTCGAAAACCCTTCACAAGTTTGAGTTGAACGAATCTTATTACCACTTTTTCTACGACAATTAAAATCTTCACAAGTTTGATGAAGCGATGACATTTTTGAATGAAATCGCCGATAAAACCCAACAATGGGAACATAGTAGGGAACCCCAGAAAACAATTCTTCTAAGTAGAGGAAATGTCAATAGGGTAGAAGGATCTTATGAGTCAGATTCTAAAATAGCTGCCATAGCCAAAAGGTTAGAAGCCTTAAAATTAGGTCATTCTAGTGGTAGTAGTGGAAGAATCGAGCCTTTTTGGGAAGGCCATACGGTTGAAGAGCAAGCCAATGCTCTTTATAACAACACTAGGTTTGATAATCGACAGAAGTTTGACCCATATTCATAAACCTATAACCCTGGATGGAGAAACCATACCAACCTTTCTTGGTCTAAGGGCCATAATCAAGGTCAGTCTAGTAACTCTCAGGTTCCCCCGGGTTTTGGATATACTAAGAATCCTTCAGCTCTGGCGCAGTTTCAGAACCCTTCAGATAAGAAGATTATGAGTTTAGAAGAGTCTCTTACTTTATTAACTCGTAACACTATGGAGTTTCAGCAATCTGTTGCTCAAGGTTTAGAATATAATAAGAGAATAGGTCAGGCTAACTCTCAGGCTATTTCCGAGTTGAAAACCCAGGTTAGTCAGATAAATGAGTCTTTAAGAGAAAAAGGTAAGTTTACTATTCAAACTCAACCCAACCCTAGAGGTATTAATGAATTAGGTGAAAGACCATCCGATCATATAAATGATATTAAAACCCTTAGGAGCGGTAGAGTAATAGACAACAAGGTTTTCATGCCTGATAGTGAACATACTATAGTTCACCCTTCTGAACCAGAAACTGAGGAGACTGATAGAGTCACTAAAGAGACCAATGAGGGTCATGTTAAGCCCGACTTTGTTCCCAGAGCCCCATTCCCACAACTGCTAGTTCCCACAAAGAGGGAGTCCAACTTTAATGATATATTGGAGGTTTTTAAGCAGGTTAATATCAACCTTCCATTATTAGATGCAATTAGGCAGATTCCCTCTTATGTCAAGTTCCTTAAGGATTTGTGTACGCGTAAGCATAAGCTCGGTGTCCAGAAGAAAGCCTCCATAGATAGTCATGTGAGGTCTATTATCCAGAATACCACCACTCCTAAGTATAAAGACCCAGGGTCCCCTACCATTGCTTGTACAATAGGTAAGTACCGTGTACAGAAAGCATTGCTTGACTTAGGAGCCAGTGTGAACTTACTGCCATACCATGTCTATCTTAAGTTACGACTTGGTGAGATGAAACCTACCCAGATAACGCTCCAGTTAGCTGATAGGTCTGTTAAAATTCCTTGTGGTGTTATCGAGGATGTTCTTATTGAGGTCAACAAGTTTATATATCATGTGGATTTTGTTATCCTAGATACCCAACCTGTCCCTGACCCAGAGAAACACATACCGGTGATTTTAGGTCGCCCGTTTTTAGCTACATCCAATGTGATCATTAACTGTCGAAATGGTATTATGAATTTGTCTTTTGGTAATATGACTATTGAGCTGAACATTTTTAATATTAGTAAGCTACCCTATGAACTAGATGACTCGAGTATAGAAGAGGTGAACATGATAGGAACATTAGTCGAGGAGTCATTACCAAACACTTTGTTAGAAGATCCATTAGAGAAATGCCTAGCTCACTTTGGGATTGATTTTGATGATGATAATGTGATTAATGAGGTGAATGGTTTATTAGATTCAGCCCCTTTGTTATACACTAGTACTGGATGGAAACCTAGGTTCGGACCACTACCAGTTTCTAAGTCTACCCTAGTTCCTTCGTTAGAAGAGCCTCCTAAGTTGGACCTTAAACCATTGCCAGATACTCTGAAGTATATGTTTTTAGGCCCATTTGAAACTTTACCTGTAATTGTAGCATCTGACTTGGATAGTGATCAGGAAAGTAGGCTAGCAACCGTCCTTCAAAACAACAAAGAAGCTTTAGAGTGGACCATAGCATACATTAAGGGTATAAGTCATACTGTTTGTATGCATCAGATCTATTTAGAGAGTGACACCAAACCTTCTAGGGAGATGCAACGTCGACTGAACCTTAATATGAAAGAAGTAGTTCGAACCGAGGTTCTTAAGTTGTTAGATGTTGGCATTATCTATCCCATTTCAGAAAGTAAGTGGGTCAGCCCCGTTCAGGTTGTTCCCAAGAAATCCGGTATTACTGTAGTCCAGAATGATGACAATGAGTTAATCCCGACCCGAGTGACCACGGGTTGGCATGTTTGTATTGACTATAGGAAATTGAACAAGGTCACTAGGAAGGACCACTTTCCCCTTCCCTTCATCGATCAAATGCTAGAGAGATTAGTTGGACATAGTCACTATTGCTTCTTAGATGGCTACTCTGGCTATAATTAGATCGTTATTTCCCCAGAAGACCAGGAGAAAACCACTTTTACCTGTCCCTTTACGTATAGACGCATGCCTTTCGGGCTATGTAATACCCCTGCGACTTTTCAGCTTTGCATGATGAGCATATTTTCTGACATGGTAGAACGGTTCTTAGAGGTCTTTATGGATGATTTTTCAGTGTTTGGTTCGTCTTTCGATGAGTGCTTGCATCATTTGTCACTAGTGTTGACTAGGTGTAAGGAAAAGAATTTAGTACTTAATTGGGAGAAATGTCACTTCATGGTTCATTCAGGAATTGTTTTAGGGCATATCGTATCTTCTAAGGGTATAGAGGTAGATAAAGCCAAAGTTGAGCTTATTAAGACTTTACAGTTCCCAAAAATCGTAAGAGATATTAGGTCCTTCTTAGGGAACGCAGGTTTTTATCGCCGATTCATCAAAGATTTTAGCTTAATTTCTAGACCTCTTTGCAATTTGCTTGCAAAAGATGTTAAGTTTATCTTTGATGATGCTTGTTTAGAGGCTTTTGAGAAGCTTATGAATTTACTCACTACTGGCCCCATAGTCCAGGCACCCAACTGGAACCTACCCTTTGAGATTATGTGCGATGCTTCAGATTATGCTATTGGTGTTGTGTTAGGTCAGCGAGAAAACAAATTACTTCATGTGATTTACTATGCTAGCAAAACTCTGAACGAGGCCCAGTTGAAATATACCACTACAGAGAAGGAACTTTTAGCCATCGTGTTTGCTCTAGACAAGTTTAGACCCTATCTTTTAGGTTCGAAGATCGTAATCTATACTGATCATGCTGCTTTGAAATACATTTTGTCTAAGAAGGATACCAAACCTAGATTGATTAGGTGGATCCTATTGTTGCAAGAATTTTCCCCAGACATTAGAGACAAAAAGGGCGCAGAAAATGTAGTAGCAGACCACTTGTCTAGACTGGTTGTTAGTTCCCCTAATGACTCCCTTCCTATAAGGGATAGCTTTCCTGATGAACAATTGTTCTTTGTTACCCAATCGCCTTGGTACGCAAATATAGTGAACTATCTTGTTACTGGTCGAATGCCCCAACATTGGGGTAAACAAGATCGTTTTAGGTTTTTATCCAAGGTTAAGCATTTCTTTTGGGATGATCCTTATTTGTTTAAGTATTTTCCAGACCAGATTATTAGGAGATGTATACCTGAGAGTGACCAGTCCAGTATTATTTCCTTTTGTCATGATCATGCTTGTGGGGGTCACTTTAGTGCTAAGAAGATTGTTGCTAAGATATTGCAGTGTGGATTCTACTGGCCTTCGTTGTTTAAAGACTCCCATAGTTACTGTGTTACTTGTGAACGTTGCCAGAAATTAGGAACCATTTCCCGTAGGAACATGATTCCCTTGAACCTTATTTTAATTGTTGAGGTCTTTGATGTGTGGGGTATTGATTCATGGTTCCGTTCCATAATTTTTTAGAGGACTGAACCGGCCCTAACTTTTTTTTCTTCAGTACCTAAAGTCATAAAGGGATGTTAAGTTATTATTACAAGAACAATTTCTTCCATACTCTAATTAAACCTCAAACTAAGAAGAAAAGGGGCAAAGGATAACTAAGAAGAAAAGAGACAAGTATCCACACTGTGGTTTCACAGAAGACCATACCTTGGAAGTAGTAGTTTTCGAAGGAAGGGTAGCTTCGGAACCTTCCTCTTTGTCTACTCAACAACGTCAAAGTCATATTTAAACTTCATACCAGCGAAATTCAATCTCCGGGGGCAAAAATTCCCGTAACGAGTCGGGGCGCTACCACGAGGCTGGCTACCAGCACTAGGGCACCATCCTTGAGAACCAGGTACCCAGCCATAGGCCCAAGGACCGATGATCTCGATAACGGTGTCATGCCACTCATAATCGTGATCACGCTTAATCCGTTCACGAGATGGGAAAAGCTTCTTCTGAGAATTCCCCTCTGTACCAGGGACATAAAGAAGCTTTTGAGTCGCTCACTTCGCTCAGGAGGAGAATCTCACTATGAGAAGCAGGGATAGAACGAAGGACAACACTCCATGGCTTATGGTTTCTACCATTAACGTAATCCCCAAAAGAGGCGTTAAAGTTTTCAGGGGTATACCAATCCTTCTCAGCAGCGTTGGGGAAGTAGCAGGTCATTGAAGTCTCCCTCTTACTCCGGAGGTAACACTCCTTGAGCACACGAAGATAGTTCCCGGTTAATTGTGTCACCGAGCGACAGTAGGTGTGCGGATTAGAACCCTCACGATAAGCTAAAACATCGTAATAGAAAGAATCACCTGATTTGTATAGGGGCAACATAAGTCCATCTTCGAAGTCCCCCACAGTCATCAACAAATGGAAGTCATCGTATTGGTAATTAGAGATCATCTCAAAAGTAAGATCATCATCGAGAGCATAAAACCTGACGTCAAAAGCTCCAAGTTCATGATTTTCCTTGAAGGCCTCAAGATCTATGTGCTTAAAGGTAACCTTCTTTGGGCCAACCGATATGCTTCGAAAAACCAAGGAGGCATCGGAATCCTCTCCGTCATCTAACGAAGGTGATTCATTTCTGGAGCCTTCCTTTTTGTCGAAGGATTCCTTGTTGGGGAAGCCTTCGGCACATAACCTTCGGCAGGCTTTCCCTTCGGGATAGCAGAAGACGCTAGACTCATAGGTTTCTGAGAAGGCTTCGTTATGGGAGCAACAGCGCGAAGAGGACGTACGTCTAACGACTCGGAACGATGGGGAGAAGAGGATGGAATGCCCATTGTATCAGAATGCTGAGCAGCAGAAGGACGATTAACAACATACTTTGAACCTTGAGGACCCTTCAGTGGATCACCCCTTTTAGTAGATAAGGTTCGAGGACCAGAAGACCTAAGCGGGCCACCCTTCGGAGGATATATATCAGGGCTTTTGGATGGCGGAGTTCTATAGGGGATTGCCGGCGGAGTCTGATACGGAACCCGATGACGATCAGCCATACCTACAAACATGACGAGAGTTAAAGACGAGATTGTACAGACGAATAATCCATCAGAAACATCAACAGGAAAAATGAAGAAGAAGCTGAGAATACAGTCTTCTTCTGAAACATAAAAACCCTAAACTACCAGAATCAGGGAACCCCAATTCTTCAAAAACTTTGGAAAACAAACTAATATAAGCATCGAAGAATCGAAATTAGAAACCCTAGGTTTCATGATAAAGAATAGGGGCAAGTATATATACTTTAGTATATTTGTTCTTTATCATGAAACCCAGGAACAGGAGCAGAAAGAGAAGACTAATCGAAAGTGAAGTTATCTCATACCTGAATCAGAGAATATTGATGAAGATGAACAGAGTAGATGGTACCGACGGTAAATTTCCAAGGCTCGAGTAAACAACACGAGCAGACACCAAGAGCCAGAAGAAAGAAGAAGATGGAGAATCTCAAAGTAGAACAGAGAAGATGAACTGACAATGAAGGAAGAATAAAATTTAATGCTTCCTCGACTTATTTATAACAAAAACTGTCCCATGGTTCGAGAAGAAGTTAATGCAAGAAGTGGGAAACGTGCCCTAAAATCTAGGAGAAGTTATTATGGAGAGATGAAGAAACTGTGAAGACCGTTTTATTCTTCTTCGTTTGACTAAAACATCCACATCAGAAGAAAAAGGGGAAAATTGTATACACATATTTCATCATCTTGCCACGTGTCTAAGAAACTGCACGTGGAAGACACACGGTTAAGAGTTCCAAGGCTCGATATCACGTCCCAACATCAAAAGACATCTATCACCACTACGTGCTCATCATCGGGTAGATCCAGCGACGAAGAGGATGGGATCACGGAGATATCAAACCCCTGAGAAGCACTGAATAATAACCTAGGATCTACTTTACCCCATCTCGAGAAGGTGTTGAGATCAACGGTGAAGTTTAATTATACTGGCACGGAAGAGAGAGAGCCAGCAGACAACTGTCTGGCGCGTGCAGACATCCCAACCACCCGCCTTAAATGCCCTAAGGCATAGGGCACGTGTCAACCAACATATGGAGAAGAAAGAGGTAACCCATCGTTGCTTAGCATGAACGTCGGACCGATCGATGGCAAACGAAGACCCCAGCGGGATCGGCACAGAATTTAAGAGGATAAGGATACAACTGTCTCTGAAGGTGGACCCTACGTTATATCCCTATAAATACCTCATTCCTCCTAGAGAAGACGGGTCGACCACTTGATAGATAAGATAGGAGTAGTGAAGATAGAGAGAAAAGAGGAAGAGTAAGTATGAGTTCCTTTTCCCCTTTAGCTTCGTTATTCCGGCAAAGTCATTTGACTAAACTTGTAACACCTCAATACATAGTGAAACTCCAACCCCGTAGACGTAGGCCTTAGTGCCGAACCACTTAAATCATTGTCTCATTTACATTCCGTACTTTACATTCAATCTTTATTTTACCGTGTTTGAATTACGTAAGTATGTTTTATTCCTTTACCCCGAGGTCAGACAATGACGAGTCCGATGACTCAGAGTCTTGTAGCCATCGAACTTGCAATGATTACTACGTGCATGCATTTATTAGACATGCGTTTATCGTTTGTGAACACTTTACGCCATTGTTGTTTAAGTGTTCACATACCTATCTCCCTAGCATAAACCCTACCTCTAACTTCCTCATTAATCTCACCCCCATCGTATAGGAACTTGCACTGACTATGTTCCCATTCAATAGTTTCTCTAACTTGCTCACACATTCTATGTATAGTGTGTAATTAAGGACACACTTTCTGTTTCTAGATGCGATAACCATGTAAGATTCCTTATTCGTTAATTTGGTCCTGCTCATCAAAAGTTATGAAAGAAATTTGAAAACAATTTGTGATGTGAATATAATACAGACATTTTCCTTCATTTGCTATATGTATATGAACTTGTAAGTAATTTTTGTTCTGCTGATTGTTCTGAGTTAGTTCTTCCAATTAAAGAAACTTTGGTTCTGAAATTTTGGCTTGATGAATTTATTTATTTATGATAAAGAGAACACGGAAAAATTTATTAAGAAGTAAACTCAACAGCCAAAAAAAAGAAACAACGGAACTCAACCTAATTTCACGATAAAAGAGTCCTGTAGGACTCAGCTGTTTCACAGGTACATACATCACTCACGAGTCATACTTACCCAGTTCCCCTAGTTTTATTCCTAGCATTTACTAGTACCTGCATAGGATCCCAAACCAATTTCCGTCATAGATAAATTGGATTTGATCCGTATTATTACGTACATATATATTATGATTCCCTCAATAGCTATTAACCTGATTATTTGATCGATCAGGAACCGTATATAGCTCTTAAGGCTTTAACGTCATTGACCTGCACTTGCCTCTTAGTGCTTCCAGGTTGGAACACCGGGTACATGATTGTGTTTTGTTCGAAAATATGTTCTAGTCCTAATAAATGTCCAATTTCATGTGCAGCAACAGATTCTAAGTCCATTGTGTCTGATTCTGGAAGGGTACTCCATTTATCCCCTGCGTCGAAGTAAAACCTTCCATCATTTGGTGGAAATGCATGAGCGACTACTCCCATTTGATCATCAAATTTAGATCCATCACCAAGATCACCTTTGTGGAACCCAATAACCATGTCAGCACCTACATCTTCATTGGTCTCCTCGGTAAACTTGAAGTTACTCACAGCTTCCCATTTCGCAAAAGCTTGTGAAATAGCATATTTCAGGGTTTGGGTGTCAACTTTGTCTAAGATTGTACTATTTGAGCTAAATCGATAAGTGAGGTGAGAGCTTGACCATTTTTCTGGGGCGCTAGCTGCAAGTACATCTTGGTCATTCTTCCTCTTTCCGGGTTCAGCGTCGACAACGTCTGCTCTACCACATCGAGGCATCATCATTTGTTTCACTGTTTCGGCGTCTAAACTCCCTGTGGCATTTACACCATAATTGAGTTGATAAGTTTTGATTTCATACTCTAAGACATCATCAAACACGTCATCGTATGCATGCTGAGCACTAGGATTCACATCATTCAAGTATCCAAATCTTTTAAGATATTTCTTAACATTATGCAAACCTGGTGCGGTCTGACCAATGTGAACTCCTTTGAGATCTTGAAGAAACTCGAATGGCTCAGCAGATAGAGTTGGGTTTGGGAGAATGGCGAAGAATGTGAGAAGAACAAACGGCACAAATTGAAAATATTGAACAGCTTTGGTGGTCTGCATTGTGTTTACTGAAATTTTGTTGTTTTTGTTTTTGTGCTCTATTCGGAATACTATCTCAACTATTTATATAGAGATATAGATGCACTAATGAATTTCATAATTAACACCATTAATTGAAGTTCCGTACCCTGGAGATCTAATGCATCACAGAGAGTGGTCCTTTGCATAAGGTTGATGTGATAAGTTCACCAAATTGAGTTATTAAGCATCTAACAACCGAATCTAACACTTAATGATGCATATAGCAACTCAAAATCTTACTCTTAAATGGTTGAAAAGACACATACATCTACCAATTTAAATTCAATTCAAGCTGTAGTTTCTTCTTCTGATAATGTAGTCCAAGGGTCTCTTTTTTGTTCTCTAAATTGGACTCTTTTGATTGGTATATCGCGGATTGCATAATGTACTACATGCCACTGCTTCAAAAAAAAAGAACGGGCACCAAGCTCAGCTGGTCATCGCCGTTTCTGAAAGATTCATGCGCTCCAGGAGGTCCCAGGTTCGAGCCCCCAATGGCGTAATATTACATGAATTAACATGGAAGGAGTTAGTTTGCCCCAATTGTGGCACAATCTCAACCCTCCATCCGCTTCGGCTCCCTTGGCTAGGTTACCCATGAGGCTCGTTGATAGGCTAACACAACAACCTGTTCAATTAATGTAATAGTATGTTGTTGGAGATTAGCTTGTTAGGCTTCCAACTAGTTAATGTAATAATCGTTATCCAATAATATAATTTAAAAAAAAAAAAAAACTTTATCACTGTAGTTGCAGGAAATCCTACAACTACACAAGATGTAAGAATCTATGAACTATTGAGTAATCATGGTAGAAATTATCTTTTTATTATATCAAGATCTCACAATCGATTACAAGATGATATGAAACCCTAAGTTTCTTTTACACAAACTTTCTCTCTCTTAATTTCTTAACCAAGGATTCTAAAAAAATCTGTCCTCTCACAAGGCCAATCTACCCTTTATATAGGGTATTACATAGTGGATGACAGCTAAGATATCCTCTTATTTCGGAATAACCGTGCGCTATTATCGCACACACATATCAGTTACACTCGCAGACTCTGCTTGCTTTGCGTAGATCATCACACTTTACTCATGACTATGCTGATATCATCTGCTACGTCATATTGGTTTGGCTGTGTACAATTATTATCGCACACGGTATAACTTTACTAATTCGCATAATTCATAGCCGTGCGATATTTCACTCCTACATTTGCCTCTTCTTATTTCGTTCTTTCCATGAAATGAGCGAAATGAGAACTTTTTAACCTTTATTATCGCACATGTTCAAATTTTCAAAATCCAACTTACCGACATTCTTCCAGAATTTAGGTTTCCTCGAACCATGTGTATCTTCTCGTCCAATTACTATCTGACACGTCTTTTTAACCGCCTCTTACTATCCGTTTATTTCTCGCATTAATAAAATAAAGCCTCGGGAACGGTGAATAATTTCCCCCTTTTAAGTCTTTCTTCTTCTTTCTCTTTTTCTTTTTCTCTGCTACTGCATCCTTTCTATGCTTTTTACAGTTCAGTTTTTCTTCACACTCTGATTTAATATTATTTCTTTCACCATTCCCATTCTAAAAATGGTTATGTAAATTGCTAAGAAGAATGAATTGGCCTTCACAGCTTTAAATGGAGAACTCCCACAAGAGGTTATTCACTCACTCTTCCCCCTGGATGTAATTATTCATCCAAACTCACTCTTGATTTGATCAAATCAGAACAATGGACACATCAAAGAATTATTGCTTCTTTAGAACAACTACAGAATGTCTTCTTATTCCACTATATAACCCTAACATCCCTTTATTTTATGAAATCCTTGCTGATAAGCGATTTGCTCGATCCGTTTTCCAATTGAGTGGTGACGCAATCAGAATAGTTCTTGAATATGCTCGTCGCGCAGTAGGATTGGGAACTTCTTATGAATATGATGTGCGAAACGAACTGTATCGTGATAGATTATTGACCCCCATGAGTATACTCTTGATAACTTCTTCCAGTATTATTATGTGGCTCTTATGAAAAATAAATCTACAATATGGGTCATTCGCATAAGAAGAAATGAGAACATCGATGAAGATAAGAAAATCATGCGAGATGTCGACTGGAATAGTAACTCCAACAAGACTTGCAGTGGATCCAATGACTTGGTTGGGTGAACTATCCGGTTATTATGACAGGTCCTTATGTAGCTGGCAGAGTTGTTGATAACTCGGATCTTCCTATTCCTGAGGGATTTTCTCATTATCATCCTCGGGAACTTATCTTTTCTGAAGAAGAGAAAAAGGTATGTAAGATCTTCGCATTGTTATTTTGATCTTCGCATATTTATTATTTTCGCACTAACACTTAAACTTTCCTATATTAGACTATAAAGGGGAAGGATAAAATCAAGCGAGCTAAGAAATCCGTTGAGGACTCTCCTTCGCGGAATAATAAGGTAAGAACCATTCTTCCTTTTGTTTTAACAATATTGTTGCCTTTGTTACTTATAATTATTATTCGCATAGGTGAGTTCTTCTGGTATTAAGACTAAGAGGAGGACCAAAATCAAGTCCAAAAGAATTTGATCTTCTTCTTCTCCTTCAAATCTTGAAAAGAAGCATAAGAAAATATACGATTCCGCTTCAGATTATGAATCCAACGACGATGATACTCTCGTATCTGAAGAACCATCAATTGATTCTTCAATGAAAGTCTTATCTACTGTGTTTTTGGATTCCATGACTTCTATGGGTACTGATGAATTGACTCGCTCTCTTGAAATGGTATCAAAATTGATGATGCTCTGCGTTTAGATGATCCTTCACTTCGCAGAGCTTCATGTTTGTTAAGCCCCGCTTTCAATTTTCCTTCGGTTCTCTAGTAATTACTATCCTTTCTTAATTATTTAATAAGTTTTAATTTTCGCATCATTATGTTATTTTCTCATTTTATAACATTAACTTTATCTTCGCAGATGTCTCGCATGTCATATGCAGTATTTTCAGATTATGAAAGAATACTTCAATCTTTTTCAACTAATTATTCCAAACTTGAAGCTGAAGTTTCTACTTCTACGAATAAGATATCTGAGCTTCATAAAAGGAATGATCAACTGACTGGTATTTTATTCTATAACCATTTCTCTATCTTATCTTCTTGTTTTTCTTGAATTATATATTCTTGTTTTTGAATTATGTATTCTTGCAGAAATTTATCGACTCTCTGATGAAGCAGCCTCTTTATTTTGCTCTGGTCATCATCCTGTTGATGATGATACTCTTCTGAATTATCTTAACTCTTCTTTAAATAACCTCATCGAGGATAGAATAAACTCCCTTTCTTTTGATAGACTCAAATAAGAATACCAACTCCCCAGTATTGATCATAGGAGTGCCCTAACCTCTTGTAACAGCTTCAAACGTCATTTTTGGAAATCCAAAGATAGAATTAAAGCTTTAGAAACAAAAAATAATTCCCTTATTTATGAGAAAGATAAAGCTATTCGTAGGGGTGCGAAGGCATTAAAAGATTTTCAAAAAAATTTACTTGAAGTTCAAGTTGAGCGAGATTTAGCTTTACGCGATAAGGAAGAACGCATGGAGGAAAGAAATCTTATCCGATCTGCGCTCCTTATAGAAAGTGAAAATGAGTTTAAATGGGCTGCTAGGGTTTTAAATGAAGCTAGAACTGATTTAGCTGTAAAAGTGAGTCTTGAATCCGAACACACTGCCTTAGTTAAAGACATTATTTCCAATTATGAAGGTCATCTACTGCTCTTTTGTACTTGTTATTTCTTCTCGAAAAAGAAAATGTCTTCTTTCCGATGCCAACCCTATTTTATATTTTGCAGAGAAAGAGAAAAATTATGTTGAGGAAATTAAAGAATTAAATAAACAACTCGAAGAATCCCAAAGGTTATCAGAAGAATTCAGTGCGAAGTATACTGCTCGTGACTCTAAGTATCGCAGGCTTAAGAAGAATTACGTTGCTACTGTTTCAAACAACAACAAGGATGCCCTTCGTGGTCACAATGCAGCAGTTAAGATAATGTGCGAGGAGAATAATATTCCCCTTTCTTATTATACCATTGAAGATGTTTCTTCAAATGAAGATATTCTCGATGTCTCTGATAGTGAGGAATACGAAGAGGAAGAAGATTCCGAAGAAGAAACTCAAAATTCCGATGCTGAACAAGGCTGCAACGACAATAATCCAAGCAAAGATTGATAGTTTTTCTTTCTTATCTTCCTTCCTTCCGTCCGTCTTTTTGTATATCTTCCATGTCTTATCACTCTTTTTCTTTTAAGCATTCTTCTTGAATATATATTTCTCTTTATAAGTATATACATATGAATTATTCTTCTTCTTGTATTTACGTGGTATTATTAAAATATCAATCTTCTTCGCATATGATTTAAACGGATTTACCATAAGAGGCAAATAACATTCTTTTTATGCTTGCATTCCCATTCTTGCCTCTGTTATTTGTCGCGAAATGGTATAATCGTACACTTGGAATTACACTTTCGTATAAGAAGTTATTCCTTTCGCATGGTAATTTAACTTGCCTCAATAATACTTTTCACATGTAAATTATCTTCTTAACATATTTCCTGCAAAACAAAGTTAATTTATTTTTCTCTAAAGGTCTTATTATGCCTTCCTAAGTAAAGGTCTTATTTTGCATGCCTTTGAATCTTTGTGCGACGAAATCGCAGGACGTCTATACATAGAGATGTATTGACCCATTGATCTCGTCTTATCTTTTTCTTAGTAATATTTCCTCTGCAGGGTTTATCTTCGCATAAATACGACAAGCCTTAATACTCCCTTGAGTAAAGGGCCTCATGATATTTATGTCTTTTGACACAATTCATCTCCCTAATGGAGGGTTCCGTCCTTATCTTCCCCCTAGTTGCCCCTTTAAGGAAGTATACCTCTACCGGGTTAGGGTTGGCTCTTCCCATCCGGTAATATAACAACTAGTTGATTTCGCAGTCTTTTTTCCCTCCGCTGATAGGGTTTATGGTTACGAGACTGCACCCTAAGTGGGGTATCTTCGGACCGAGTGCATCATAGTCAGGACTTGTCAAGAATGGAGGAGTACGCTCCAGACGCACCCTGCACTCTTGACTCAACCATGTACCTCGGCGCCCTGATCGAGTTTGTGCACTCGTTGAGAAGATCTCATTACCTTAATCTTTCGATTTAGGCGTCTTCCCGGATGGGCTTTTTCGTTTTTCTCACACCAAATCTCCATGACTCAAGTTCAAGGGTCGATGTAGCTTTCCTTTGATCCATGCTTTCCAGGTTTATCCGAATATGACGTGCTTTAGGTCTTACTTTTTTCCTCTTGCACGTATGCGAACTAGGTTGCACGCCACATTCGGATGCGCTGTCTCTTAAAGTTTTTATCTCTGTTGCCTTTTATTAAGGTCTTATTTATGTCTCTTTATTATAAGAGAATCTGAAGAAGAAATAAAATTTATTCTTCCAAACATTTCATTCAAACTCAAGTGAATAATTACATCGCGAGGAATAAATCTTCCGTACATCTTTGCTCTTGTGAGCAATATCGCAGGCTTCAATGAGTTGTACATCACTAAGAAAGTACGAAGAACTCTTTCTTCATATCATTTCTTCATCTTCTTTATTTATTTATTTCTTGAACTTCGCAGACTCTTCAATATTCGCTTGTGCAAGGAAATTCATACGATTCTCATTCTGAATATACTTCATATGCTTCTTCTTTTATTCTCCTTTTCAAGACAAAGTCTTTCTAGTTCGTTTGTTGCGAGCATTTGCAGAAAATTCAGCCTCAACATTATTCTGCCCGAAGTTATGTGTTTGGGATATCATATCAACCATTAATCTCTCACTTCTTTGACTATCTTTGACTTGTTTTTTCCAACTTCTTCTTTTATTTTCTCCCTCTTCACTTTTATCGACATCAATTTCCTGACAACTTTTTCCTTCATTCGGATCCCCTCTTATGATTCCAATTCCTTAAGGTAGGGGGAATTTTATGCATTGATGAAATGTTGAAGCCACCCCCAAGATACCATGCAACCATGTCTTCCAATTAGAGCATTATAAGGGGACTCCACATCAACACGCATAATAGAATTTCTGTTGATGGACTCTTTAATGGAATCTGCATCGTTACCTCACCTTTGGGCTTGTTCGAAATCACGTTGAAACCATAAATTTTATAAGTTGATGGAATCAGTTCTTCATCTTTTCCGCCCATTGTCTTGTAAGTGTGTTAAAATAAGATGTCCACAGAACTCCTTGGATCTATAATATCCTGTTAATAGCCCATACATTTGCGTCATCTTCCTTCTCATCATCACTATTTAATTTTTCTTTTGGATTAATACCTAGATTTACCAGCAATGGACTCTCATGTGGTTCCCCTCCTCCTGGTGTTTCTTCAACGCTGAATGAAATAGACTTTTTCTGCCAATCCTTTATTGGTGAAATCTTTGCAAGATTGAATATTTCCCTTCCATCATCATCTCTCGCATGTACTCTACTGAGAATGTTGTCATGAAAATCTTCGATGTTTCGGAATGAATGAATAATCGAATTACAATGTAAATTTTTGGATTTCGCACTCACTTAAATTACATGTATGTTCCTCCCTTTCTCCACATTGTATATGTTTCCTCCAGGAGGTGGTAGTGGTAAGTTATGTTGCTGCTGTTCTAAGAAGTGGTTTAATTTCCCTTGTTCAATCATTAGCAGTATAATCTTTCTCACATTTCTACAATTATGTGTCGTGTGACAATGGAAGCGATGGTACGCACAGAATTCTTTACTTCTCCTTCCTGGTGGTGGTTCATCTCCTAAATTTGGCAGTTAGAATTTCCTCCATTAGAATAACTGCTTCCCAGATTTTATCTATTGTTGTATTCAATGGTGGGAGTTTTATCTGTACCTAGATTATTTTTTGACTTCCTGTCTCTTATTATTATATGGCTGCTGCTGTTGTTGTTGACCTCCATAACTTTCTTGTGGAATATCCATTCTATGAATTTTATTATTCCCTCCACGATTTTGAATTTTTTTTTCTTTGTATTATCTTTCGAATTATTCTTGGTCTGTACTGCCTATTGCCACTAATTTTTGTTCTATTTTATTTCCTTGGTTTCCTTGAGATGTACTTGCTACAGCATTGGTTAACCTTGGAAGTAAACCGACATCTCCTTCTTTCGTATTTGGCATCATCATCGGAAAGGACTCCATTTCCCTTTGCTTTTCTTCCAAAACTATATACTCCTCCTGATAATCGCGCAATTCTCGCATGTTGATTGAGACCTTTAATCTGAAAATTTGAGTGTATAATAAATTTGTAGGAAAAAGCGCGTTAATGAAAGCTAATATCAAATTTCGCTCATCCACTCTTCGTGTCATTTCACTACATATTGTTCCCCATCGAGTTGTCAAAACTCGCAGACTTTAATTTACTATTCTTGGCAGACTGAACGCCTTTTCTATTCCTGGTCGTGACATATTATTGTTGATATACTGTCCGAGAAAGAGGTTCTGTAAATGAGAATATGACTCAACCATTCCTACCGGCATCCCTTCGAACCATTGTAAAGCTTCCCCTGTCAAGATGGCTGGAAAATATTTGCACAATGCCGCATCGTTCTCTTCCCACTGTAACAGAGATCTACTATATGCTTTTACATGTTGTATCGCACAGGTACTTCCATCGAATATACTGGTAAAATTAGGCAGGCTGCATTTTGGAGGTATGATCGCAAGTTGTATTATTCTAGCAAAAGGTGTTTTTCCTGCCTCTTCTATTGCTTCATCCAAATTTCTCCATCCACCATCTTTTCGTATCTTGATCATCTCTTGCAACTCCGCCATTTTTCAAAGAATGTTTTTGCTCATTGTTTGGTCTACATCTTGCTGCATAGGTCTTTTTAGTCTTGCCTTTCTTATTCTATTTTCTTGATTGTTTTGACGCATAGCTTCTGAATTTCTCTTTCTTCAGTTTCTTCTCTTCGCCTTCTACGCCTTTCCCTGTCAATTATCTCACGTTCAACTTCCTCTTCATGTTCATGTTAATTTCTCAACATTTCTCTTCCATGTAGAAGTAATCTCCCTTGTTCTGCATCATCTTCTTCATTAGTTTGCTCATGACACATGCGATGACGTTCTCCTATATGTTGATATCTATCGTTCTTTTGAATTTCAACTCTACGATCTGGTTCTTATGGTTTATCGTATCTGTTATATCCTACTTCTTGTTTCGTGCGTCTATCTTCGCGCCGATCTTGCAAATTATCATATGCTTGCAAGTTTTCATCAATAACCTCCAGATGTTTCTCTCTTCTTGCGCGTCTCTGGATAGATTGGCTTTGTCTTGATGAACTACTACTAGTCCTTGATCATGATCTTGTACGCGTTATGCTTCTCGATCTCCGATCTTGCAATCTAAGGTTTTCTTCCGTTAAGTCATCATTTTACCGTATTAAATTCGCACGCACTTCATCTTCTCTTCGTCGTTCCGAAATCATCCTTTGCCTCAATTCCTGAATTGTCATATTTTCTTCATCATTTTCAGTTCTTGGCTCTTCCTCTTCAGTCGAATTAGTGTGTGCAGTATGAATACTTAATCTGTCGTAGTCAATATCATTGTTCTGCGCTAGTGTTCACTGAGGTCCAATCGGAATTTCATTTCTTTGATCACTCCTTTCTTCCATCTCTGGTTGATATGGAATATCACCTCTTCTTTCAGCAATTCTTTTATTTCTCCTTGTTACTACTTGTTAAACAACAGATTCAAGTCGTACCATCACCATTTTTTCAAATTAACGATTCAAAAAACCTAGATTTTAATTTTCTTAAATTGAATTTGCCAACAAGTTCATCAACAGGATATAACATTCATCCATGTTTCTAGCGCCAAATGTAGTTGCACGAAATCCTACAACTACACAAGATGTAAGAATCTATGAACTATTGAGTAATCATGGTAGAAATTATCTTTTTATATATCAAGATCTCACAATCGATTACAATATGATATGAAACCCTAAGTTTCTTTTACACAAACTTTCTCTCTCCTAATTTCTTGACCAAGGATTCTAAAAAAGATCTCTCCTCTCACAAGGCCAATATACCCTTTATATAGGGTATTACATAGTGGATGACAACTTAGATATCCTCTTATTTCGGAATAACCGTGTGTTATTATCACACACACATATTAGTTACACTCGCAGACTCTACTTGCTTCGCGTAGATCATCACACTTTACTCTTGACTATGATGATATCATCTGATACGTCATCGTGGTTTGGTTGTGTGCGATTATTATCGCACACGATATAACTTTAGTAATTCGCATAATTCGTAGCCGTGCGATATTTCACTCCTACAATCACATATGAAGCCATTAAGGCGGACTGCGTACACTAAGGCAATAGAACAATAAACACACAAACAAATGGAGACAAGCTCTGGTCTTGAGTTTTCCTTGAAATCATGAAAAACTGGTCGAAAATATACAAAATTCTTACACTCTTTGTGGCACAATCTTACAGTTAACGAATCATGTGAGATAGTGCAAGAATTAGGGCATGTCTTTGCAACGAATACATCTAAGGTCTTTGGTTTAAGTACATCGTGTGTGTCTAAAACTTTATACTTCTGAGTGAGTTAGATGTTGTATATAATTATTTTCTGTAGAAAATAACTACAGTCGATTTATTGCTGATGTGAAAGATATATAATAGACAATAGATGCATTAAAACTTTTTGCGCGTTTATACGAGTATGAAAGATTAAATGGATTAAGTAGTCCAGCATTAAGTTTTTTTCTTTTCTCAAACATAAATGAAGATAAATATCATAATAACAAGAGTAAATATAGTTGTCAACAAGTTGGAGTCATACTTCACTTTCATCAACAACTATCTTTACTCATTGCACATGCACTAACATGTTAACAAGTTTTTTTTCGAACCCGAATCTTTACAAGAATACAACCACGGCTCCTTTTAAAGATTTTTTTTCTTGTTTCTTTGGTCATTATGTTTTTATCTATTAACATCAAATGTTGCTCTGGGGATTGTTATCTTATGCAAATATTACCGAGAACTATTTCAAAACAAAACAACAATCCACAATTAAAAAAGAACCGATCACTCGGCAATGCAGAAAGTAATCGAGGAAAGTTACACGTTCAAAATCCAACAACTGTCTAGCACCTTGGTTAAGGCACCCCCTTTCGTCCATGGTGAGCGTCGTAGGTAGGGGTATTTATTCCTACTAGGGAAGGTTGGATCCCCAATTAGTTGTGTCAATTTCCTCTATGGATAGAGCTGAGAGAGCCTGGCTGTGCTGTATTCAAAATAAAGCTCCAGGGACATTTTAAAAGAAGGTTTTATGAAGGTGGTGAAAGATTTGAAGGATAGAAGTTTTCTAGATTGGAGAATAAAAAATACATTTATAGCTTTGATTCCAAAGAAGGATACAATTGAAGAAATAAAAGAACTTATTGATTCACACTAGTGCTCAGTCTTTGCTTTGGTTTTTTTTGTAAGCTTTAGTGCTTAGCTTCTGTTTTTCTTTTTTTTTGGCTTAGCCTGTTTGTGGGATATGCTTTTTTCTCCTTCTCTTTCTTGTACTCGGCTCAGGGTGGTATAAATCTTTTATACCCTCTTTTTTTTTATCAATACATCTTAGATAAAAAAAAAATCTACACGTTCAAAGAACCCCCCACAATAACTTCAAATTTCCGGAAGATTGTTTATGATGATGTAAATTCAGAAGAACACTAAAAGGGTACCTAAATATTCGTACAAAAAATCCCAACAGATCAGAAAGTCCAAAACAAAAAACTTGTAGTTCCAGAATATCGTAACAACGAACCCGATGTTCCACAGTGTCCCAACAACACGCCCAATGAGACCTTAAATAACGAACCATTGTGTTCTGACACAACAAAAGTTACCGTCTAATCCCTATGCCCCAGTAACAGTAATTCCAGAAACTCCAGACGAACCAGCATGTCAAGTAAATCCTACTAAACCCGCAATTCTGTATAAGTTAGTTTTATAAGCTCCCATGAACCTATTATAAATTTAACAATATCTTATTTAGCTTGCGTTCCTCTACTGCTATCCTCCGATGGCAGAAAAATAATGTGATCGGTTTCCTCGTAACTGAATTATCCCACTCAATAAGGCTTTACTTAGTTCCATTTAATACTTTGTAGGAGTGGGTTATTAGGATTTTCGATTTCCACCAATTCAATCATATCAACTCTACTAATCTCTATGACTTACTCAAGACAAATATCGATATCAATCTCATGTCTCGGAAGATGGTATGTTAAATTCTAAAATATGGTTTCTCTGCTATAATTTTCTTCGCTTCATGGGTAGTGATTCTAAAGCATTATGTATTAATCCTAAAGCATATCACGTCAAAGAACTTAAACAAAGCACAAATTATCAATTGAAAAGCATAAATAAACAAGAACATCTCATAAACGATTAAATACGATTCTATATGAAGTGAAATTATCATTGGAAATATCATCGTAGAGTTTATACAATTAAAATAGCTTCAATCTAAACCCTAACATCGATCTAGCTAGACATGGATTTCTTAAAAGCCATAAAAATATCCCAATCAAAATAAATGATCAAACCCGAAATGGGAGAAATAAACTTCAAACCGTAGATATTGTTTTCGGATAACGACCTCTCCATTTCGGCTCTGTAGCCGCTCCCCTTTAGCCATTTTTCGTTTCAGTGATCGAATTTTCTTATAATTCATACAAATGCTCCAAAATTATATTATTAGTCCAAAAGCGAGTCATAGATAATGTACCTACGGGTGTAAATGCATCGCATTTACGTTCTTATCAAATTCCCCCGTACTTACGTTTTGCTTGTCCTCGAGCAAAATAGGTGATATATCCGCTCCACGGCTAGATAAACATCCTCTCAATAGCTGGATATGGATAGATGTCTGCTGCAAAATTAGATGGATCCACTAAACAGTGGTATAGAGATGTCTGTTAAACAACGAGACAGAAGAGAAAGACCCGCTCAACAGCTGATCATATCGTGCCATTTTTCTACTTTATATTCTTAACGAAAGTGAAAACCTATAAAAATGCTTAACCACTCCCCCACACTTAAACAATACATTGTCCTCAATATAAATTGAATCATCCAACGTAGAAATTAAGATGAAAAATTCTTAAATTGATATGGAACAACCAAACGAGTAAATCTGAAAGATAAAGTAAAGGGAACAAATCTGATGGGTTGACTCACATGAAGGGAAAGGTATTTGTTTCCATGTTTTCCAGTAGCACATTGTCTAACAAGGTGAGGTTGGAACCTCTAAGTAAGCTTCCAATCATATATATAGAGCCTGAAAGGTTAGGGATCACCCCAACTAATCCGGTAGATGAAATTATGCACCTGCAGACACTATAATCATCCAAAAATATATGTGAATTCATTCCCCATACAAATAAATTCTTAGTAATCAATCCATGCATTATCGGGATAAGTAAATCATTCGCATAAAAAAGTATAAATTGTTCAATAGCTTCTTGTTGAGGTATACACCCTAAATAAATCTTTAAATCAGCGAAAATAACTTTCGAGGCTGATATAGGTTCAAATTCAGCAAAATGGGGCCCATGTACAGATGTTGTCTCAAATTCATTGGTGTCATGGCTCAATGGAGCAATAATATCAGGACTAATAGACCCATTCTCATCCACAACAATGTCATTATTAATATCATCAAGATGAAAACATTCAGACCCTATAGGTCATATAATGGCTTAAGGGTCAAGGTCGGAGCTATCACGACTGATGGAACTAGGCATGACTCGGGCATAACAAGAGGTTTCACTTTGGGCTTCCATTTATTAGTGTCTAGCAGTGGTGTGGAATCTAACAAGGAATTGACTTCACAAATAACACTATCATCATCAAAATCATACCCAAATTGAGCTAAGCATACCTGTAATATATCTTCCAAGTGGCTCTTGGAAAATCTTTGCGAGTGAATACTTACGTTATTTTCACCCACAACACTTCAGACTTAGGTACCTAAGAAAAAAAAATAAACAAACTGCGTAAAAGGATACTAAAAAAAGTCAAAAAAAAATATGCATAAAAAATAATTAAAAAAAATCAACTAGAGAGTATTTTGCAATCACTCCTCGGAAGCTGCGCCAAAAACTTCATAGGCTCATAAAGTTATAATATAAATAAGACAAGCGCAGTTTCGAGGATGTAGACAGTGACAAATTCGGTTCGTTTCCACGAGGAGTGCGTAAAACTACTACTAACTAATATCAAAAATCAACTAATAATCATATAATGTTTAAACGATTTCAGAAATTCGAAACAACTTGAAATAACAAATAATTCTAATAATAAACTAAGTAGGAGTGGGTTATTAGGATTTTCGATTTCCAGCAATTCAATCATATCAACTCTACTAATATTTATGACTTACTCAAGACAACTATCGATATCAATCTCATGTCTCGGAAGATGGTTTCTCCGCTATAATTTTCTTCGCTTCATGGGTATTAATTCTAAAGCATTATGTATTAATCCTAAAGCATATTACGTCGAAGAACTTAAACAAAGCACAAATTATCAATTGAAAAGCATAAATAATCAAGAACATCTCATAAACGATTAAATACGAATCTATATGAAGTGAAATTACTATTGAATCAAATCATCATTGGAAATATCATCGCAGAGTTTATACAATTAAACTGGCTTCAATCTAAACCCTAACATCGATCTAGCTGGAAAAGGATTTCTTAAAGGCCATAAAAATATCCCAATCAAAATAAATGATCAAAAACGAAATGGGAGAAATAAACTTCAAACCCTGGCTACTGTTTTCGGTCGACGACCTCTCCTTTTGGGCTCTGTAGCCGCTCCCCTTTAGCCATTTATCGTTTCTTTTATAGGATTTTCTTGTAATTCATACAAATTCTCTAAAATTATATTATTAATTAAAAAACGAGTCCTAGCTAATGTAGTTATGGGTGTAAATACATCACACTTACGTGCTTATCAAATCAAATTCCCCGGTAATTACATTTTGCATGTCCTCAGGTACATGTGATATATTCGCTTCACCGCTAGATAAATATCATCTCAACAGCTGGATATGGATCGATGTCTGCTAAACAGAGAGATGTATCCGCTAAACAGTGGTATAGAGATGTCTGCTAAACAGCGAGACAGAAGAGAGAGAACCGCTCAACAACTGATTATATCAAGCAATTTTTTCTTAAGACCCGCTCAACAACTGATTTTTCTATTTTATAGTTTTAACAAAACTGAAAACCTATAAAAATGCTTAACCAGTCCCCCACACATACACATTACATTGTCCTTAATATAAATTGAATCATCCAACGTAGAAATTAAGATTGGAAATTCTTAAAATGATATGGAACAACCAAACGAGTAAAACTAACAGATAGCGTAAAGGACACAATAAATGATGGTTTGACTCCCATGAAGCGAAATGTATTTTCTTCCATGCTTCCCAATAGCACGTTGTCATGTACATGCTATTGTTAGAAGAGGGTGTCCCATATCATATCCTTGTTAGTAGTTAGTAAGTATAATTAATATTATTATTAATTAGCTAATTAGTGTTTAACTGAGTTGTAATGGATGGTTTAAATGATGTCATAGGCTGCGTTAGTAGCCGTTGGATATCTAAGAGAGAAAACCTAGTTCTTATAATCTGTAGAGTCTGTAACGAAGACTTCATGAAAATTATAATCAAAATTGAATCGTTTATTCGATTAAGGTTGTGTTCTTCGGAACCAATAGGCTTGGTTCATGAGAGGTTTATCCTCAAATTTATCTATCCAATCCTTTTATGCACATCTAGGTACATGGCAATTGGTATCAGATTCGTTCGATCCATGGAGCTTGATGTTGCGGTGCAGAATGAGAGGAAAATTAGGGATGATATACTATATCTACAGTGGTTATATGACACTCATTTCCGAGAAGATAACTCTCCAACTCGATAGTATATCTTAAGGAATTTTTGAAACTCGTCAACAGGGTAGAGAAGCAGTTAGAGTCAATCCGTGGGGTTATTGAAGCTCAACAGATTCAGGAAGAAATTGACTATGTAAAATTTCACTCTGAAGAATTGGTTGTTGATTCTCTCGATTCGCTTTATGAGTTGATTCCATCATTTTTCTTTGATGAAAAACGGGATCCAGTCATTGATTTGGAAAAATATTTTATTCCTTCCAATTTTCTTCGACGAAGATAAAGAAAATTCAATAGTCAAATCAATTGGAACCAAGGTTGTGAACGCTGTTGTGAATGAGTTCGAGAGGAAGAATAAAATTTTGAGATTTCACAAACCACTAATTGGTGAGTGTTTCTCAACTATTCTCAATTCATCTCGTAACATATTTGATCCAGGAAAGTATCTCAAACTCATTAAGAGGTTTTGTTATTTGGATGGTGTTTATGAATTCGGTTTTGATACAATTACTTCATGCTCTTTCGCATTCTATGTTTTTTCAATTGTAATGTATGATTTTGGTAGAAATATTGTACGTGAGCTGATTTCTAAGAATGGGTACTGGTGGCCGGATTCATGGTTAAGAGATCAAATTGTTGGTATGTTGGATAATGGTAGTGTTTCAAGTATCACCTGGCAGTTATTTGTTAAAATACTTCTACTGGATAATTTATGTTGGGATCACAAAATTCATAAACATATAGTCCAACTTGTTGATCCTCGCTTGTTATCCGATCATGGTAAGTGTGATGATGTTTCATCAATTGCTTATGGTAAATTCATTATTCAGTTAATTCTAGGAATAAGGTATAATTCAGATTTGAGGTTTATCAATTCGATTGCGCTTGTATGTGTTAAATCTGTTGATACTCATGGTGAGAAGAGGGTGTTTGTTCAAATGTCAAAGAGAGAGACAATTTTGTTGGATAGAATGCTTGAGACAATTTTGTTGGATAGAATGCTGGTGTTGTTTGTTTCTATATTTATTTTGTTTATGCCAGTCCTTATTCGATCGTGGGAAGGGTCTTGATAGATCAATTCTGATGGAAATTGATTTCTCTGTCGATTACAAGCTTAGAGCACCAATCTTAATTTTCGTCTATACATTCAATGGTTCATGTATGTGTTAAGGGTACTGAAATTGGAGATGATTTTCTCTTGCAACTTCAGCTAGGTAAGGACCACATCTCCTGGTTTAATTGGATAATGCAGTTTGTTCCCGGGGTTTTTTTACCTTGCGTTTTGTTTATAATCGATTAGTATATGACCGTGGAAAAGAATTTGAACAATCGTATGTTTACTTTTTGTTTGCTTTTAAGGGCTTCTAACTACCAGAAATATAATTATTCTCTCATTCTTCATAATCAAGTGCTTGTTCAACGGCCAACTCTTATGTAATGGTATCAATCTAAACTGTTGTTTATGAATTCATATCTCCTGATATTTCTTATAACTGGTAACTGTGGTGCTAGTGGTGATCTGACTGTGAAAAAGGCGCAGAGAAACATTGTATATGAGAGTACGTTAACCTCTTTGTTTGGTAGAAAACTTAGGAGTGTAGTGTGGAGTTGGATGGGTGAAGAAGATGATACTCTTTTGCACCTTCATCATGGTTTGATTTACACAACAGGAAACACATTTGGTGGATTGTCGAAGAGAGGAGTAGGGAAAGACCAATTTCTGTGTTACAGTTGGTATTTAGTTTTCATCCTCAACACTAACTATGCACAGCCACATCCGATAAATACTTCAGTCATTCTTTCTCATAGTTCATGCCATTTGCACCTTATTACTTCTCATACAGAACACTTTGTAAGGTTCAAGGTATTATTCAACAACAAGTTTCTTGGTATTTGATGTTTTTATGTTTCTTTTGCCTATACTCGTACATTATTTGATCGTGGGAAGGCATTCGAACTCAGTATGTGAGGTTCTTGTTTTGTGAAATGTGAGTTTGAATTTGGTTTTGTATCTGACATGGGTTTAAATTTAGTGGATAAATACCATAGAGGACTTGTTCATGAGCTGATTTTCAAAATATGGTACCCGTCAGATTGGTTGTTTAGTGCTTCAATTGTAAATCTGTCAGCTATGAGTGAAGCAGAATTTTTTTTCTTAGTGCTGAAGTGTGATTTGCTTGGGGTGATTTCAGTTCATTTTCGGTGCTTTAAAGGGGTTCTCAAGGTTAATTTAGCAAGGACAGTAACCTATTATTGGGTCTATCAGTTGCAACCCGGAACTTCTCATCTTGTGTTGCAGCCCTTGAATGCTTGTAGCATTTATTTTGATAGACCTCTTATGGGAATTTATACTTTATCAAGTCATTCAATTGCCCCAGCTTCTAATACCTTGAAGTCAGACGTTACCTTTCAGTGGTTCCATGATTATTTTTTTTCTTATGTGGAGTCTCACAAATGTATTGAGAAGTTATGTCAGGCTTGTTGGAATGAGTTTAACTGGGCACTCTCCATTCCCTGCACCTGGGTTTTATGCAACTCTTACTTCACAAGAGGAAGTTGAGAAGTTAACGGCGGGTTTATGGAGTATCGTTGGCGTCAGCTGGATCTATATGCATTTTACCTCATTGTTCTGCTTGGACACCAACCCTCCATTACTCGCAGGTGATGTTCGTCAGCAAATTGCAGAAATTCTCATAGGAAAACAAACTTGGTACTGGTGCACTACATTGGTAATTATTGGGAAGGATTATAATTGGACAACACTTACTATCAGCATTAATATTGTATTGGAATTAACAGACAATCCACCTTCTATTGGAATTAGCTTGTTCACCACAGATTGACTTGAGTTTTGAAAGAAATCTATGTGGTCACCAGGCCTGCTACTTTTGTCGATGACAGCAGGGTTTACTTAAAGTCTCTTTTTTCCATTTCGAAGAGGTGGCAGGAAGTACATACTCATGATGTACTACATCTTGGGGCTAATGGTGAATTCTCAGCATCGGCAAGTGGTTGTTATCGCAGAGGGCATCAACAACAACAAAAAAAAGAAAAGGATTTTCGCTTGAGCTTTTTCTCGTGGTGCTTCTAATAGTCAAGACAGATGTACCTGCAATGCTTAGAGGAGGAGCTTGGGAATTATGTTCTTCATCCTTGAGGACAATGATGTTTTCAGGGAGCGGGGAATGTCATGTACATAGTATGGTTAGAAGAGGGTGTCCCATATCATATCCTTGTTAGTAGTTAGTAAGTATAATTAGTATTATTATTATTTATTTAATTAGTGTTTAACTGAGTTGTAATGGATGGTTTATATGATGTCATAGGCTGTTTTAGTAGTCTTAGATATCTAAGACAGAAAACCTAGTTTTTATAAGCCGTAGAGTCTGTAATGAAGAGTTCATGAAAATTATAATCAAAATTGAGGTTTATCCTCAAATTTATATATCCAATCATGTTATGTACATCTAGGTACCTCTAAGTAAGTTGTCAATCATATATATAGAGCCTGAAAAGTTAGGGTTCAACCCAATTAATCCAATCAGCTGAAATTATGCACCCGCGGACACTATAATCATCCAAAAAATTATGTGAATCCATTCCCCATAAAAAATAATTCTTAGTAATTAATCCATGCGTTATTGGGATAAGTAAATCATTCACACAAATAAATATAAATAGTTCAAAAGCTTCTTTTAGAGGTGCACACCTTAAGTCAAGCTTTAAATCAGCGGAAATAACTTGTGCGGCTGATGTAGGTTTAAATTTAGCAAAATGGGGCACATAAATAGATGTTGGCTCAAATTCATTGGTGCAAGGGATCACTGGAGCAATAATATCATGACCAATAGACCCAGTCTCATCCACAATGATTTCATTATTAATATCATCAGGATGAAAATAATCAGACTCTGATAGGTCATACAATGGCTTAAGGGGCAAGGTCGGAGCTATCTCGACTGATGGAACTAGGCATGACTCGGGCATAATAAGAGGTTTCACTTTGGACTTACATTTATTAGTGTCTAGCAGCGGTGTGGAGTCTAACAAGGAATTAAACTTTACAAATAACACTATCATCGTCAAAATCATACCCAAATTGAGCTAAGAAAACCTGTAATGGATCTTCCAAGTGGCTCTTGCAAAAGATTTGCGAGTACATACTTGCTATATTTTCAACAACATCACTTCACACTAAGGTACCTAAGAAAAAAAAATAAACAAACTGCGTAAAAAGGAACTAAAAGAAGTTTAAAACTAGAAAAAAAATATGTAAAAAAATAAAAGATATCAACTAGAGAGTATTTTGAAACCATTCTCCAGCAGCGGCGCCAAAAACTTGATAGGCTCAGAAACCTACAATATTAATACGACAAGCGCAGTTTCGAGGATGTAGACAGTGACAAATACGGTTCATTTCCACGAGGAGTGCAAACAACTACTACTAGCTAATATCAAAAAAAACTCATCATGTATATAATGTTTAAACGATTTTCAAAAATTCAGAACAACTTGAAATAACAAATAATTCTAATAAGAAACAAAGTAGGAGTGGTTTATTAGGATTTTCGATTTCCACAAATTCAATCATATCAACTCTACTAATCTCTATGTATAACTTAAGACAAATATCAAAATCAATCTCATGTCTCGGAAGATGGTATGTTAAATTGTAAAATATTGTTTCTCCTATTTCCTTCGTTTCATGGGTAGTGGTTCTAAAGCATTATGTATCAATCCTAAAGCATATCCAGTCAATCAACTTAACCAAAGCACAAATTATCAATTGAAAAGCATAAATAATCAAGAAAATAACATAAACGATTAAATACCAAGATATTTGAAGTGAAATTACTAGTCAATCAAATTATCATTAGAAATATCATCGTAATGTTTATACAAATAAACTGGCTTCAATCTAAACCCTAACATCGATCTAGCTAGACATGGCTATCTTAAAAGGCATAAAAGTATATCAATCAAAATAGTTGATCAAAAACGAAATGGGATAAATAAATTTCAAACCCTAGCTATTGTTTTCGGTCGACGGCCTCTCTTTTTCTGCTGTGTAGCCGCTCCCCTTTAGCCATTTATCGTTTCGATGATCTGATTACCTTGTAATTCCTACGAATCCTCTAAAATGTTATTATTAGTCCAAAAATGAATCCTAACTAATAGATTTATGGGCTTAAATGCGGTTTATTAATAGCATCTGTTAGAAATTATTTGTTACTGTAATCATATCACAATGGTTTTGAGGTGTAAATTGTGGCGTGCCACCATGACCACAACTCAGCATAGCATGTTAAAATTTGAGCCCAGCCCAACACGTGGCTTACCGAAGCACGACTCGTCATGGTAGTTTCACGTCCTGCATCGAACCAGACTAATTGGAAAAGTGGCACAACATGGCACGTGGCACGGATAAGCATGTAGCACATCATGGATTAATGCACACAAAAAAAAACACGTCACAACGTTCATACAACGCTACAGAATACGCTACAATACTAAACATTTTGTATATATGTCACGTAAGAGGGATTATTTTAGCCAATTTTGACATTATACCTTCGATATGTTGAGTTATTTCTATAACAATACATAAAAAATATTTTGATACCTAGAAAATATTTACTTTTAATAATATAAATAAATGTGTTAGGCATAGCATAGCACGGCACATCAAGATTGTCAGCACGGCCCAACACGCCCTGAAGCACGGCACAACACGACATGTCTTAATCTATGGTACCACATAACACGGTGGCTCGCATTATGATGGGTTGTGCCAGCCTGTATTACACCTCTATTAGAGGTGTAAACTTGGTCGTACCATCACGAGCCTAGCCAATCCCAACACGTTAAAATTTGAACCAGCACAGCACAGTAAGTTAGCTTAATGTGATGATCTGGGCTAGACTAATCGGTATAGTAGTACAACAAGGAAAGTGGCACGGACAAGTATGTGGTACAACACAGCACAACACGCTAAGAAAGCACATCATAACATGCATTAAACAGTACACAATACTGTACAATATTGTTGTAATATTAAGATTGCGGTAAATACGGATTCGATGCTCGGACTTGAATAGATTTAAAAACAAAAATATATACAAAATTGTCACAGGATCAAGAGATACTGGGACTCAGGATTTCACCAATTCTTATACTCATGCGATTCAATTATTAATTCTAGACAATTAAAGTTTATATTGATAACAAATATCGACTCTTACTTTGCCAAAAATAGATTTTGTAAGTATTATATGTAAATCATAAGCATGATGCATCAAGAATCTCATGGATTAAGCATACATCATCAGACAAAATCACAAATAATCAATAAAAATCATAATTCCATTCATAATAGTGCAAATAGTCATAAAAGAATTAAATAAAATTACTCATGCATAAAGAATGGTTTCCTCCATCATCCCAGTATTGGGGTTTAGCTATTCATATGAATCACACACTCAACATATTAATTCAAAGCTCAAAGTGTGATTAAAAGAGTCAAAAGTTATAAAATAGTAGTTCTGAGACTCACAAAACCCGTCCAGAAAAGAACGATAGTACTCTGCTGCTGTTATACAACGACAGAATGCTGCTGCTGCTTCCACTGTTGTTTTAAGACCCACAGAAGCAAGTCGTTGTCACTGTTGATAACGACTGTCTTCTGGAGTCTGTTCTTCGTGTTCTTCGTGCTCTTTAATGGCAGCAGCAACAGCAGCAGAACTCCTCCTTCATGCAGCTCCCGTTCTTCGCTCCTCTAGCCTCTCTCTGGTCTCTGCTCGACCCCAAACCTCTTCATCC
The DNA here is from genome assembly GCF_003573695.1 of Papaver somniferum. Taxonomy (NCBI): domain Eukaryota; kingdom Viridiplantae; phylum Streptophyta; class Magnoliopsida; order Ranunculales; family Papaveraceae; genus Papaver; species Papaver somniferum. The sequence goes on along the minus strand of NC_039363.1, from coordinate 175,676,896 downwards.
CCCTTCTCTGTCATAAAACCAACTATTTATAGGCTTTAAATCTCCTTGAAACTCGATCAAACCCCTTGGAAATCTCCATTATTCTTTACGAGTTGTTTGAAGAATAATCTTCTTCTTGTTGCGTTCCAGGCTGTTTTTAGCTATTCTCTCGACTCAAATATCTTCTAGGACTTGGACTCAACTGTTTTGAAGTATATCCCACGCAAGAATCTCTCCCAAATCTTTCAAACCAATTCAAAACCCTAAACAGGGACCGTGTGCACTGTCTTGACTTTGTATGGATTTTGTGACTTATCCAGCCCAATTAGATGGGTCTAATCGCTTCTAACAGGTCCCTTATGTCTTGTAGAGTCCGTGGGTACCAAATTTTCCCATTGAATCGCCTCTTAGGTCGCTCAAATCCTTGATCCAAAACTGTTGACGCTGCTGCCTTTTTTTCCGCCAAAATCCAGTTTTGAAACTTTGAAGATGACCTCCCCCTATCCAGTTCCGGTGTCCCTTTAGTACATGCCCTGAAATGGGGTACCCCTTAGTAATTAGGTTACCCCTTATCCAAAGTGAGAGTTCGTATAGTAATTTTCTCCCACGAGCGCAAAAACCACTTTTTAGCCAATTTCGCCGCAAAAGCTTATTTCTCCAAAAACACCTACAAAGACATAAAATAACCAAATAAGTACAAAATCGAGCACTAACAATATAAACAATTGGGACAAATTAGACACATAAATGCGTCTATCAAATACCCCCAAACTTATTATTTGCTAGTCCTCGAGCAAATCTAATCTAAAATAAAATGACTACACTTAGCACGTGCAGTAAGCCGTTAAACCACTAGGTGGCCCTAGTGGCGGAGTGTTGTCTCCGGGGGGTTTACCAGAGGTGTACCCACAAAACCTTAATACTCCAGAGCTTAGCTATCTACGCAGAACCTTGGAAGGCACTAAAGAATCTCCTTGGTTGGCATACTTATTGACTACAGGAAGAAGTACCCTGATGCGAAATTCCAATTGTGTACACGAGTTTGCACTCAAGCATACTAAAATTCATATAAAGTGACAGAGCTCTACTCAGATAGTTGCACTATGGACATCATATTCGGAGTCTAAACTAATCACATGGATAGATCAAGAAGATGGATATAGAAAACATAGATGGTTTTGATGTTTACTAAGTGAACGACGTTTCCCATATCTGTCTGAAGGCCTCCGCCAAAATGAACCTATCCTAATGGATTGAGATACTAGTCTGACTAATATCAACACACTGGCATATACAAGGGTACCAGTGGTCGACTTTATTGAATTTATTCCTTTTGGTCAAATGGTCTGGTCTCAATTTTTTTTTTTTTTTTTTTTTTTTACTTTTGGTAACTACCATTTTTTTTCATCTTTTTTTTTCATCTTTTTTTTTCATCTTTTTCTTTTTCAACTTTTTTTTTTTTTATGGTATCTCAATCACTCTAATTCACCCTAGCATTGGTAACAACTTGAATCGTGGGCCCCACCTATCACTTAGAGAAACATAGTTTAAAAACAAAATAAAATAAAAATAGAAGTGAAAAGGACTCAACGAGATATGGTGAAACTATCATGTTATTTCTAACACCTGAGCTCTGTGCTTTTATGAATAGACTCTTTAGATGTTTCCATCTAATCAGATTGGTTCCTCAAACTCCTACAATCAAAATGCTTCCATCCACTTAGATTGTTAGTGCATCCTCAATAGGCATAAATTTCTAAGCTCTGGAGTTTATTTATTCATACTGCAACTAAAAGTTTCTCCCATACCCCCAAACTTAAACCTAACATTGTCCTCAATGTTCTAAAGATGAAATTAAAAGCATGAACAAGGAGAAACTGTTACCATTTGAAATGAAAGAGTTACGGAAGGATATTACCTGGTTGCATGAGATTGGGTTACCTCCCAAGAAGTGCTAAGTTTAAAGTCTTCAGCCAGACTAAGAAAAGGATTAGTCAACTCGAACCGTATAACAGTAGCCGGAATAACTGTGGGTCTTTAACACCAAAAAGAGCTGACAAAAGGAAACTGCAGTGAACCAAGAAAATGTACAAGACTAGCATGCCCTTACCTAGTTTCCTGATTAAGATATCTATATCTAATTGTGGTTCAGGTTCTATAAAAGGGTCTAAATATATTTCTTTAGGCTGCAACTCCTCAAAATTGAGATCCGAATTATTAGGTCCTAGAGTCTGTAATACTACTTAATAAGAACTTAGAAGCACAAAATAATAACCTAAATAATTGAGGATCCTCTAAGTCAATCAGGTTTGACTTACATAATTGACCACAGTGAGAGTAGTGGTCATTCTTAAGAAAATGTGTCGATTCTAATATCCTAAAGTAATTAGGTTTAGTCTCAGAACTTAATAATTGACACATTTGAAATTTATACGTTCCCACAATTGTTTGAAAAATATTTGGTGGGAAAACAAAGTCGATCTTAGTATCATAGCCTGGTCTAACCTCATCAACCAGAGGATGGGTTTCTAACAACTGAACTTCCTTATGGACATCACTAGGTTCAGGAAAACGAGTATGAAAGTAATCTTGTAAAATGGTTGAGGCATTGATGTCAAGTCCTAAGTGTGGGGACTTTCTGAGAGTTAAAGGTAAGGCACTAGGGAAGTGATAATCACCCCCAAACTTAGAGTTTTCAGTTTCTCTAGATAGACCTCTAATTTTTCTTGAATTTCCGTATCTTCAGAGTCCTTAAAATATTCAAGAGATTCTTCTAAGTTATTATCAGGTAGTGCATCTTTACTCATCTCTACGGGTCTATCTTCTTCTTCCAAGACTATTGTTTCTAAGTCGCTAGACTCTAAAACAGTATTTTCGAAATGAACCCGTTCCTCTAAACCACTATCGGCTTCGTAATCAAAAGGAAAAACTACATCGTCTAAAACGGTGGTATCCCTAATCAAATCCTCGTCCTTTTGAATAGGTGAATAATCATAAAAATTATTTGGATTTGAAGTAGAAATAATATAATCACTATAAAGCTCAATTGGATTACTAGATTCCTGATTACTATGCCTACATTTCAGATTCTTCATCACTACTATCCTCATCATCATAATAGTACGAAGATGATTGAACCTTATCTAAATAAGTAGTGTTACCAATTATAACCTCGTTATCTTGATTATGTGAAAAAGTATCTTCATTCTCAAGGGTATTATTGGATACACTATATTGGCAATTCAAGTTATTTCGAGCAATACCGTTCGTCTCTAACTCAAGTCTACGTGTCGACTCAGCTATCCTCTCAAGGGTCTCTTCCAAAGAAAGTTCCCTTAGTGTAGGATCTAAGTTTTGAGTTAATCTATTGAGGATATCTTCTACAGATTCAGTTGTTGTTGCAGTTCTTTCGTCCATAACTACATTATTCACCTCATCTAATTTATACGTCGATTCAGCTAACTGACGTGATGACTTAGCTAAATTCCTGAGAGTCTCTTCTAGAGAAGGAATAGGAACTGAAGGATCATAATAAGGACTACTTTTCAAAAGTTTGATTGTATCCTCTAAAGACGAAGAACTAGTATTATAATCTTCTTGCTCGTATGACTGATGCGCGTGCGGATAGTAATTGGGCTCACCATGGTATGAACCATAACCTTGAAAAGGTTGGCGTCCCCAGTCACTATTCTCACTATGGTCATAATACTGATGATGTCCATATTCAAATTCAGGTCGATATTCATTGTATTGGCTTCTATCATACCAGTTCGACATTCTTAATTGCAGGGGAATTCTACGCAATCACAAACAAGTCCGACTCGACCAAATCAAACCTATAGAATCTAGCAAACAAAAAGCATGATGGCTCCACTTAGATTGTTTTCTAGACCAGCTTCTATTCCTTCGAAAAGGAATTCGTTACAATTTGAGCACACCCCTCTGGAATCAATCCGAGCTAATGTAAGTTGAATCGAGGCGAGGGAAGCTCAGTGGAGCTTTGATACCCAAGGCCTCACCGCTATCACAAGGCGGCGCAGTCACGCATTCAACTCACAGAAACCATCATGAACTTTGAAATGTGCTTAAAGAGCAACCAATATTTTTCGAACGAGTTTCCTATTAAGCTCGTTACCCTATTGGTCTCGTTCTATTCAAAATTTTAGGCTTAGGTTCGCGTTTGGTTTCGTTTTCCTAAGGCGGGCAAGAAGGAAACGGTGATGAAATCCGAGTCCTTATCTTGTTTGGCCAGGCCTTGCCCTTTACTAGGAAATAAAGACAGTCCTTCGTCCTCAACATAAATCACCTTAAGGAATACAGTAACCCGCTTGCAGGAGATTCGCGGTGTTTCGATTGGACTTACCTCCCGTACCAGACGGGCGATGAACCGTTGTCGTCGACTCGGGCCACGACTCCTATGTCATGTGCGAACCCGAGGGGCCGAGACGATATCGTAATCGTCGTCCTTCCCTGCAAACAGTTTGTATTTAAGGATACCCTTCCGTGGTTTAAAATAAAAATAAAAATGTCCAAAGTCCAGAATAAAGTCCAAATAAAAAGTCCAAAATTACAAAAATTATGAAAAATAAAGCCTATTTACAAATTCTAAAAAAATATAAAAGCTATATACAAAAAAAATAAAAATAATAATAAAAAAAATTAAATCCTAAAAAAATTATGTCTTTTTTTCTTCTCTTTTATCTTTTAGCTTTTAGCTTTAAGCTTTTTGTTCCCAAGTCCTTAGTATTCCACTTCGAACCTGTAAATCAAAGACACAAAAAGAAACGTAAAAAGAACAAATAATAGTAAAAAAATAAAATAAAATAATAAACCTAAAAAAAATCTATATACAAGTCCGCGTGGCGGCGCCATTTTGTTGTAATTAAGATTGCGGTAAATACGGATTCGATGCTCGGACTTGAATAGATTTAAAAACAAAAATATATACAAAATTGTCACAGGATCAAGAGATACTGGGACTCAGGATTTCACCAATTCTTATACTCATGCGATTCAATTATTAATTCTAGACAATTAAAGCTTATATTGATAACAAATATCGACTCTTACTTTGCCAAAAATAGATTTTGTAAGTATTATATGTAAATCATAAGCATGATGCATCAAGAATCTCATGGATTAAGCATACATCATCAGACAAAATCACAAATAATCAATAAAAATCATAATTCCATTCATAATAGTGCATATAGTCATAAAAGAATTAAATAAAATTACTCATGCATAAAGAATGGTTTCCTCCATCATCCCAGTATTGGGGTTTAGCTATTCATATGAATCACACACTCAACATATTAATTCAAAGATCAAAGTGTGATTAAAAGATTCAAAAGTTATAAAATAGTAGTTCTGAGACTCACAAAACCCGTCCAGAAAAGAACGATAGTACTCTGCTGCTGTTATACAACGACAGATTGCTGCTGCTGCTTGCACTGTTGTTTTAAGACCCGCAGGAGCAAGTCGTTGTCACTGTTGATAAACGACTGTCTTCTGGAGTCTGTTCTTCGTGTTCTTCGTGCTCTTTAATGGCAGCAGCAACAGCAGCAGAACTCCTCCTTCCTGCAGCTCCCGTTCTTCGCTCCTCTAGCCTCTCTCTGGTCTCTGCTAGACCCCAAACCTCTTCATCCCCCTTCTCTGTCATAAAACCAACTATTTATAGGCTTTAAATCCCCTTGAAACTCGATCAAACCCCTTGGAAATCTCCATTATTCTTTACGGGTTGTTTGAAGAATAATCTTCTTCTTGTTGCGTTCCAGGCTGTTTTTAGCTATTCTCTCGACTCAAATATCTTATAGGACTTGGACTCAACTGTTTTGAAGTATATCCCACGCAAGAATCTCTCCCAAATCTTTCAAACCAATTCAAAACCCTAATCAGGGACCGTGTGCACTGTCTTGACTTTGTGTGGATTTTGTGACTTATCCAGCCCAATTAGATGGGTCTAATCGCTTCTAACAGGTCCCTTATGTCTTGTAGAGTCCGTGGGTACCAAATTTTCCCATTGAATCGCCTCCTAGGTCGCTCAAATCCTTGATCCAAAACTGTTGACGCTGCTGCCTTTTTTTCCGCCAAAATCCAGTTTTGAAACTTTGAAGATGACCTCCCCCTATCCAGTTCCGGTGTCCCTTTAGTACATGCCCTGAAATGGGGTACCCCTTAGTAATTAGGTTACCCCTTATCCAAAGTGAGAGTCCGTATAGTAATTTTCTCCCACGAGCGCAAAAACCACTTTTTAGCCAATTTCGCCGTAAAAGCTTATTTCTCTAAAAACACCTACAAAGACATAAAATAACCAAATAAGTACAAAATCGAGCACTAACAATATAAACAATTGGGACAAATTAGACACATAAATGCGTCTATCAAATATATACAACATATTTTTTGGATATTTCACAAGAGAGCTTTTTGTTTTAACCATGACATTTTATATTCATTATGTTGAGTTATTTATGAGTCCAATTTTGTGCACACTCCTTTAAAGAGTGTGCACTTAAAAATTCAATTCCTTTGGCTGTTTAAACCAAATGGTTATCTAATAGCAAGATCTCTTTTAATTATTTATTTTAATAAAATTGAAATCTATAAACGGCAAGGGGGAAACAAATCCGGTGGAAATTTTCCTTTTTTGTTTCTTTACGGTTCGTTTGTTGATTATAGTGAAGAAACATGTAATGACCAATCCTCCCACATTATGTTTTTGAGATAGAATAAGATAAATTTATAGATTTTCATTTTCACTTGTATATTTTCTGGTGAGATTTAAATTATTCAACTGATAACAACTATAAAAAAAAAAAAAAATCTGATAACAGTGTGCATTGTTCTTGATGTGTCTGGATCATTAACCGGAAGAAATTTTACAAAAGTGCTAGTATATATTTGTTTGATTTAAACTAAAGTGTGATTGTTGTTGTTGTTGCTATTTCATATTGACCTAAAGAGTTTACGAATCTACGAGTATCTACAACAGTGGGTCGAAAAAATCCTACTATGTGGAGGTCATTGTCAGACCTCCTTTATCAGGGTTTTCATACTTTGATCCAAATAAGACCTTCGTCTTAAAACTTATTTCTGGTAGTTAAGGTTATAGTCTACAATTTAGACTTAGATAAAATAATATTATTTATTTTTAGTATAGTTTTAGATTTTGGTTGGCACCTAGCAACAAGCTAGGATCAAATAAATTTTTATATTAAATATGGATATATTTAAATAAATTAATGGCATGGAGGTGCATCCGAAGGTGTAGTTAAGACTTTCTTTAACACCTCCATATTTAGTATTTTATCCCTCCTAGTTTTTTGGACCTAATTATTGGAGATGGATTTTTGTTAAATGGAGGTCTATAATCCTACGTGTCAATGAAAAATAAGATTTTCACTCTCTATTGGAGATGCTCTAAGTGATCGAATTCTATTCATTTGTTGGTGTCGTGATCATATCGAATTAAGAGTACCAACCCGATGGATTGAAGAGTAACCTTTTTTAATCATAGTGGTTTCAACTTTGAGGGAGAAAGCGAGCAAGAAAAATAACAATATCGATGATTATCTTGGTGAAATGAATCAACCCACCGATTAATTAATTATAGTTGATAAAGCCAAAATTATCACCGAAGAGGTCATTCATCAAGAATCAAAGAAACTTTTGTATTTACATATCGCCTAACGATATATTTTGGCGATAAATATGCTCGCCGTTTTCGGATCACAATATACTAAAAAAACAAAAACTAATGAAATAAATTAAGATATTAATATTAGATAACTGCCTATTTTAAACTGGCAATAGAATTGATTTGTTAAATTTTAAAGGAATGTATATAAAATTGGACTCTTTATTTCTATACTAACACTTATAATATCTACTTGTAACAATATAAATAAATGTGGCATCCACGCACAACACGACATAGAACGATTTTATGTAGCACGGTACAACACGCCCTCAAATAGGGGACGACACCAGCACGCCTCAATCTGTGGCACGGCGCAACACGGTACATAACACGGTGGTTAGCCTTTTAATGGGCTGGGCTGGGTTGTTCCGGCCCATTTTACACTATTCTGATTGTTGCTAATTGGTCTTGTTTGAAGGACATGTTTAATCGGAATTGTGTTTAAATTTACGCTATTTCTATGAGAGAAAACATTGTATTGATCTCATAAAGCTCTAACCATTGATCAGAATTAGTGCTTGACATCCTCTTAATCACTCTCTAAATTAGATTTACGTTTAATGTTGGGTGATATTGTGAGGTGGAGCTATTGAGGAGATTTATTTCACATTTCATACTGTATGTAATAACCTTAGGAGGAAAAATAAGTTGAAAAGTCACACGTTCACTTCTATGAAAACGTCTACACTGGGTAAACTAGCTAGCCGTGGTACTATTTTCGCATGTTAATTGCTGTTTTAGCATAAAGTGAAAAGAACATCGCATTAACGTACGCCATTGTTTCCACATGAAGTACGGAACAAGTGCAACACATGACGAAGTGGGACATCTAGATACAAACTAAGTTTACTGGGCAGGAATATAACACAATTGATCTTTCGGAAAATGGGTTATTTGTCCAAATATTTTTAAAACACGGTTACAATGGACGAGTAAAAAAAATAGCAATGATGAAATTGGATTCATTCTGAACTAAACTTAAAAAATAGCAAGGATGAAACTGTTTACATCCTGGCTATTTTTACATTTTTATCCATTTAAACAGTATCAAAATCTCGATATCTTTTTCACCCAGAAATTATTGATTTTGGTCTTTTCTTTTAGGTCATTCCACTGTAATTAAACCTGTGAATGATAACATGACCACGTGCAACGATACCATGGGGAAATTACCCAATAAAAAAGAAGAAAGTAAAGTGATACATATATAATCAATTAATTAACGGTTTACTCATGGCATACCACTGCTTTGGTCAATTCGTAGGAGTCTATGCCTCTCGGAATTGGATAACTATGTGAAGTTTTAATCATTGATTTAGTTTGGGAACTCAAGTACTCTCATATTGATAGGGATGTGTTAATGTTGCAGATGTTCTGGCAAAAATGGTTCAGAAAGGTGGGATCAACCACCATTTATTCTATTTTTGGTTTATTTGTTTTCAACCGTTTTTATGTTTGAGGTTAGGCTTAACCTTTATAGCCCGTTCAGTACGAGAAGCAAAAGTTAGAAACAATTTTTTTTTCTTGGTCCCAAAAATCATTTCGAAATTGCGTACTCGAATAAAATGTTTTTGTTTCGAAAGACAAGTAACATCTAAACATGCTATTAGTTTTTATTTTCTTTCCATGTGAGCTTTGGCATGAAATGAAAGGTGTATGATCCCAATGTACAGCTACCAAAGCCGCGGTATACTTAATTTGTACATATCGAATACTGGTTACTGCTTAAACGTTAATTAACCTCTGATTTCGTGTGATACATTAAGCCTAAAGCTAATTAATCACCGAGCAGCAAGGTATTATAAGATCACAAGATCATTTTCTATTAGCAACTATACGAATGTAGTAGTTAAAGCAATACTAGGGAACTAGGGGGGAATCAATATAAGTAGCATAGCACGATGGATTATTTCATTGATGTGCATGCATATGAATATAAAACTATCAACTGACACATTTCTTTAATCCACTATTCTCTTGATAGTACAACTAAATTTTATTAAAGTACTCACTTCATCAGACATCAATTAGTTTAATTCTGATCTCCCTAATCAACCGTTTCGGTGGTGGTCTTAATACTTTTATCCCAAGCGAATTTCAACTTTAATTATGATGAACGAACGAAGTAGGTACCAACTCATCATTTTTTTTTTGCTCGGCAAAGATAAAATTCATTGAAAAAAGCTTCCAGGAAGTAAGCGAAGAATAAAGATCACAAACACAGAGAAGACAAAGAAAAATTCAAGCCGAACTTTTTCAAAAAAAAAGAAAAAAAGCAACCCAAAAACTTACAACCCATTAAGCTACAAAGAATTGAGACCAATTCACTGTAACATTTTCTATAGAGATCCTTTTGAGAGGTTCGGAATTTCTACACAAATTATAAACTTGAATCTTCACTTGATGGATCACCCGGTCTTCATCCGTTGACGCATAGTTGAAGATAACATCATTTCTGCTGTTCCAAATGGTCCAAGTGATCGCCGCCGGTAGAACTTGCCAAAGTACTTCACCAATTGGGGACAAATTCTTGATTCTCCAGACCTTAATTATAATATCAATGCAATTCGGCATTACCCAATCAATCCTTGCAAAAGACATAAAGCATTGCCATAGTTTTGTTGAAAAAAGGCAATGGAACAGTAAATGAGTAACAGATTCGCCATCTTTGCGACACAAAATACAACCATTGACCATCAATTTTCCTTTTCTGTAAAGCACATCTTGAGTAGCTATTTGTTTGTGGTATACCTGCCATAAAAAGAAACCAACTTTATGTGGCCAAGACCTCGACCAAATACTTAGGTTCTTCGTCTCCAAATCCCGCTCCTTTGCAAACCAAGAATAAGCAGATTTTACCGTAAAGATCCCTTTTTTATCAATCGACCAAGAAAGAGTGTCCTCTTCAGACCCCACACAAATATCCTGGATACTAGAAATGAGGTCAGTTACTTCTTCAATATGAGCATCGGAGAGTCTTCTACTTAAACCAAAATTCCAAGCCCCCCCCCCCCCCCATTATCTATGGGCTCCACAGATTGCTTGATAGTCCAATTCTTAGTAGTGGCGATTCGATATATATGAGGATACTTCAGGTTGAAGGGTTGATTTCCAACCCAAGTATCCTCCCAAAATCTAATAGTATTTCCATCCCCTACATTCAGATTCGAGCAAAGTTTAAAGCAATTTAACATACAGTAAATACATTTCCAAACTCCGCATTTGTTGGGAGGTCTCGGCTTTTTTGTCTCTCTCAAACTGGATAGTATCATATTTGGAGGCCATGGCTTTTCTCCATAAGACTGTCTTTTCTTTATTAAAACGGCACCACCACTTTGAAATCAAGACCCTATTCATATTCTTCAAGGATTTGATATCTAAGCCTCTTCCGAAGGGTCCCATAGGAAATCTCTGATTATTTGGTACCAACTCATCATCATCTAACTGGTGGTTTTGATTGATTTGGCAGCATCGACCTCAGCTTTTGTTTTCTTTCAGATCTCTCTCTCTGTCTCGTCCTCAAAGTCGTATGCATTACATTTTCCTCTTCTTCTTTTTTTGTTTATCAGCGACGATTAACAATATTTTAAAGCGCCTTAATTATCAAGAACCCGAGACACAAATTAAGAACAAAGGCAAATAATTTTTTTAATTTCCTTTTCCATTTTACTATATAAGAAACCCGCATTCATCTATCCAATTGCTCACCACCTACTACTACAACCAGTTCTGTAACTTCGATTTTTTTCTGTTATCATCACCCTTTTGTGTTCTAGCTGTTCATCGTCGTCTCATTTTTTGGATCTTCATCTTTTTCTCTACGCGCACTTCAGTTCGTTTCTTCATTTGGAGCATTATTCTCAGCTTCTTCATGTATGTATGCGTATTTGGAGAATTAAATCTTGAATTTTAATTGTTGAAACTGGATTCCTGTATCTTTAGTATTCCTTAAAACTACTTTTAAAAAAGCTTTACAAGCATGTAATCGATTTTCTCTCGGATATTTATCAAAAAAAAATTAAATTAGTCTTGTTCTCTAAATTCGTCTTATCATTATAGGATTTATCAAATAGTTATTGATTGTTAAACTGGCAAGGATTCAATCTATTACTTAGAAATACATCTATAAAAACCTTCCAATCATGTAAATTGGTTCCATCTTTCATTGTTTACTTTCTTTTACTAGAGATATTTCCCCAAAAAAAACAAAACAAAAGAAAATTTAGTCTGCTTGTGTTTAGTTTCCTACGTATCCCGTCTATCAGTCCCTCTTAGATTGTTAAAAACCAAAAAAAAAATTCCGGAAGTTGATGCGAACGGGATTGAGAACGTTTGGCAAACGCCCCCGGAACACCAACGCCGTTGATGTCATCGATGAGAATCGACTCATTTTCCTACGAAAGGGAGAGGAAGTCCATGCCACGAGGCAAGTGTTTCCCAGTTGAATCATGGACACCCGGCCATATGTGTGTCACCGAATTCCGACCACCGGACGTCTCTCTTGGCAGGAAGGTACATATATGAATACAGTAGTACTATCCCTAGTTAGTAAGTTCGCGAATGATTCGCGAATCATTCGCGAATTTTTCCGTATCACGAATTTTACCGTCTTATTCGCGTACGTTTGCAACTCCGAACCCAAGTCGCGTATTATGTGGCATTTCCGGATTATTTGCGAATCGTTCACGAATTTTACGTATCCCGAATGATACGTCCGCTTAATTCGCTATAAATTCTTTAGCTTTTACTTTTCAAAGACCCCATTTTTTGGGCTTTACTGCCTTCCGAGCATACACGACCGAATATTAGACGTGTTGTAATTTTTATGAAAGAAAAACGACTGAAGAGATTTGAAGGTGAAGGTGAGAGAGATCTCAAACTCACTAACCAAGCATCTAAACCACCATACGACGTCCTCTTGGATAACTAATGTTGTATATATTATTAATATCATCATATTAAGTTTATTTTTTCTTTAAATAACTCACACATATGCATAAAAATTGGTCTGTGACCTTATAAATACAAATTATTTGTTATATATAGATACCAAATTTTCAGAGCCGAACTCACATTTATAAATCGAATTATACACGTACGTATGTCGTTCCGAATTACTAGCGAATCACGTCCCGTTGACCGGATTTTGGACCGAATCTGGATTTTACAAAACCGTATAATACTCGTACGTTTGCCGTTCCGTACGTTTGCCGAATCCTGAATTGCTAACTAGGGTACTATCTTCTTCTTCTTTTATTCTCTTTTTCTTTTTCCAATTATAAAGTAAAAAGAAAAAGTACGTAGTTGTTTATGCATGATCTCATGCATCGGTTGAAGTGTACAGATCTTCAATTGTGGGATCAATCATGCACATGGCTGCTAGATATTCGAAGAATTTGGAGTTTGACTTAAGTTTTCCTAGCCAGCATTGCTATCAATAGTGTCATAATCATACAACCCTGAATCAATAACTTGTCTAAAATTCAGAATAAGATTACTCACCGCCCAGCATTAATTAAGTTAATATATATTGACTTTCTATGGAGATGATATAAATTATTTACATTTTTCTACTATAAAATTTCCAAGAGAAAACAAGTGAGTAGTTAACTATCTAACTACTCATAATGAAGACCAATTTTGTTTCACTTTTGAGTTTATTTGTCATTAGTAAATGCATCTAAGATGGTTTCATGCTACAGCTAAGAGCAGAGTTCGTAGGGACCTTCATATTGATGTTTGCGGCCTCGGCCGGACCTATTTTGAACCAGAAGTACGACGGTGTTGAGACACCATAGGGAATGCAGCTTGTGCTGGACTTGCTGTTATGGTACTGATATTATCCACGGGTCACATATCAGGGGCACATTTCAATCCTTCCCTCACCATCGCTTTTGCAGCATTCCGACATTTTCCATGGACTCAAGTTCCTGCTTACATATTAGCTCAGGTCTCTGCGTCAATATGTGCCTCTTTCGCCCTCAAGGGTGTTTTTAACCCCTACATGTCTGGTGGTGTTACTATTCCTTCAAACACTCTTGCTCAAGCCTTTGCTCTTGAGTTTATTATCACCTTCATTCTCATGTTTGTTGTCACGGCTGTTGCAACGGATACTCGTGCGGTACGTAGAAATATATTAATTTGGAATTAGAAAAAAAAGAAGAAAAAGAAATTGTTGGAGTTAGAATTAATAGACCAATGTATTGCACCCTTATTGCTGATTCAGGTTGGAGAACTGGCAGGAATAGCAGTCGGAGCAACTGTCATGCAGAATATTCTAATCTCCGGGTAAATCGTTTTCTTTTCTTCCAAAGATGATGCACTCTTTCATTCTGATGCTCTAGATAAATTACACGGTTTTTCGATTTCAAGGTTGTCTGAATATTCAAGTGCGGTGATTGACATTGCCAATGGTATGGGTTGGCAGGCCAGCTAGTGGTGGATCAATGAATCCAGTGAGGACACTGGGTCCAGCGGTGGCATCAGGCAACTACAACATTGGGTGCACTAGCAGGGTCAGGCATCTACACTCTCGTCAAGCTCCATGATGCAGAGGGTGACCCACCTCGCCCAGTTAGAAGCTTCCGTCGCTAGTCTCGAGTCACTTTCAATCTGGCCTCCAAATAAGTGCACGTTTTCATGTGTGGATTTCTTTTTGCTTTACAGTCTCACACATTATAGCATCTGCTATACTGGCACGAGCTAAGTGTGTGCATTAATATTCCCCTACCTATATCGACATAGACATGTGTGATAGAGGTAAAAAGTTGGAAGAAAAAAAATAAATAAAACAAAATTCTAAGTCCATTTGCCTTATTTCAGTACTACTCTCCACTACAGCAAGCAACAGGAGTAGGAGTATAGTCATAGGCAGCGGGGCGAGAAAAAAAAACTATATACTACATTATGTTATAAGTAAAATACAAGTGATATCATGCGTGGATTGTTGAGTGTTGTGTGATTTCCCAAGATAAAACCGTTATTGTGTGTACTGTAAGGATTATATGTAAGACTGTTATGTATTTGTGTTGTAACCAGCCACTGATGTGTGTGGTCTTGAGTTTCAACGGTGTATGTTTACTAGTTTAATTATATATAAAAGTTTTATGTTTGTGTATTAAGATTTTTATTGTTAAAGGAGTCTTTTGACATGATCGAAAACTCCTTTGCGGCAACCTTCCATATGATGTCACTGTTGTTTTTTATTATAAATTCATGACTCAACCTGAAATGGGATGTATGAGTTGAGATGAGTCTAGGGTTCTTGTTGGTTTGAATGTCATTAAGACGATTCTTAACAAATTTAGTGTCAGAAAGAAAAGTAGACCAAATTTTGCGTTCTGCACCTGCAAACTAAGATGGAATTCCCTGGTAATTTCATTAACATACCCACCTGAGTTTCTTTTGGGAGACTTAACTTCGCCGTAGCTTCATTTTCTAATCCACAACATTAATCAAACTACTAAATTCGAATTAACAACAATATAGCTTAAAAATAAGGAAAATTTGTTGATTGGTCCAAAGCCCATATAGTTATTTATAGTAAGGTCCAACCAGAATTTTTTTTATCCGGAGGTCCAAAATTAATTAAAAAAATAGAAATGACCATAATACCCCCTACTACCAAACGTGTGTGTCTACACTGCTTACAAATTTGAGTACATATCTGGCACACTGCTCACAAATTCGAGTGCATATATGCTAACAAATTTGAGTACATATATGCCGCACTGCTTACAAATCTGAGTACATATCTGTCGCACTTCTTACAAATTCGAGTATATATCCGCTGCTTACAATTCGAGTACATATCTGCTGCACCGCTTCTAGGTAAAGTACATATCTGTTAGAATCAATTATAAATAAATTAGCACATATTTCAGTATTGCGCATATGTACTCATGGATCAAACAAAAAAAAGTGACAAAACTCTGAATAAAACATAATCGAAACAAGAGTGGGAATTCCCCAATTCCTAAGATTAGTTTCTCGATGTATGTTAACTAATCGAGAATAACATTAAGTAATAGATCAGTTCAGATGCTAGAATATTACAATGTCACAGAGAATTATAGAAATTTATAGCACCTCGACAACAGCCAAATGTTGTCAAATTTGAGACGAACTTGCTGTGCTTCTCAGGAACAATCAAATTCAACTATTGTTCCATTAAGTGATTTTCCATTGAAATTGTTTGCAACTATTGGGAGTAAAAAGGGACAAGCAATTTACGGAACTAGCAAGCAGGAGCTTACCAGTCCAGTACAATAAGTCTCAGTCTTAGCATATCGCCGAGGATATATTGTGAAATCCACAACCAAGATGCACAAGCACGTAACAATTATCTGCAGTGTAATCACATCATTCCTTGTGAGGGAAAGTAGGACTTGAAAAGCACGAAATAATGTAACAAACTAATATATTAACATCAGAACTAGAATGCATACCATGGAAACTCTATATGCTGAAACATTTGCCCTAACGGAATATGCAAGGTCAGATCCTCTTTCTGAATATGAACCTGACATATAGAAAGAAATGTAAAGGTCTCCTCTCACCGAACAAACTCCATCACTCTAAAGTTATGTGAGCAACAAATTCAACTGAAAGAAGAGTTTGAACAACCAAATGATCCATACTTTTACCTTTTGTCTCCAATGCAGAAGAGCAACAACAATATCAAGCAAATCACACATATATTTGTCCATTCTGCTGGAACTTGGCATGAATATAGATTCATAAAAAAATGTATAAATGATAAGGAATTACACTCCAAGCAATAGTTCAAAAGTGCACTCATTGTAGGAAAAAGAAGGGTTGGAAGAACAATAAATAAGAAATTCATAACCAGCGTGTTCAAAAGTACGCCTTACACCACATAGCTTCTTAGTACTCTTAACAAGTATGATTAGTATGATTTTGAGAAAATAAAGAAAGAAAATAACTAGAAAATCAAATTGAGAGTTCAAATAAGCTAAAACCATCAAAATCTAACCAAAAAATCGAATAATTACGATCAAGATTCATAAAAACAGTACGTCATATACGTACTGATGTTTAATACACAAGAAAAAACTGAAACCAACAATATAGAAGCATAGTAAACACAGAAAAATCAGTACGTCATATACATACGGATGGTTAATACATAAAACTAAACTGAAACCAAACCAAAAGCCAACAAAATGAAACTAAAGTTCTAGATCTACAAACGAAACAAACGTAAAACATGATTTTATAACTAGATCTGGACTATTTTCATCAAAAACCTTCAGTACATCATATATGTACTGATGATTAATACACAAAAGCAAACTAAAAACAAACCAAAGACCAACAAAACCGAGTTAAAACATCAGATCTAATAATGAAATGAACATAAAACATCACTATCTATCTAGATCTAAAGTATTTTTACCAAAATTGAAGTAAAAAATTAACGAATCAAGCATGAAGATCATAAACACAAAAAAACTGAATTTAATTCCTCTTTTCGGAACCTTAAAATCTGAATTTTGAATTCTTTTTCCCATCAAATCAAGAGATTTGGATCTCAGATTAAGATAGATCAATAAAAAAACTTAAAATAAAGATCAGTATAGGTAAATCAACTTACGAAATACCTCAGAATGAAAACAAATATTTCAGTATTACATATACGTACTCATGGATCGAACCCAAAAATCAATTAAAAAACGCTGATAGAATCCAAAAACAATGACAAAACTTTGAATATAACCGAATCAACATCAGATCTAATACCTAAACATTAGATTTTGCTATAAACATAAAATTTTCTCTAATCCGAGAAGAAAAAAAACCTAAATTAAAATTAGCTTTTGAAGAAGAAAGGAAAATGAAAACCTAAACTATACCAACAGTAAGGAAGTGAACCTACCGATTAATCTTATTTTGAATTCACGAATTGATCAACTCCTCAGAAGATCTTCATAGCCGGAGCTTTTCACCGAACCACAAATGAGAAAATGAAGAAGAAGAAGAAGAATAGATCGAGAAATGAAGAAGAAATGGATTTGGTTACTGCTTTATATACTTAAGGGTATTTTCGGTATTTAAAAATACGTCCTCATATGTTCCACACGTGTACAGGACCTGGGCTTAAAAAATTTGGTTCATTTTCATGTTTTCTTTTAATTATGGACCTCTGATTAGTGGGCTTTAATGGGTGGACCTGCCACTAACTAAGAACACTATAATGGTACCTATTGGTAATTCCTACTAAAAATAATATATGGTTACATGAATAAGCCTAGGTAAAAAGAAATGCAAAATAAAATCAAAACAATCAAATCAAAAAATCAAAAAATCAAAATGCAAAATCATAAGAAAAGAGAAATGTCAAGTACTGGAATTATTAAGTGCAGCTAGTCTCTCTATTCGTTCCGTTCTCTTGCAGCATCTTCTAAAGATCAGAGAAGCTTGCGAAGTGGAAATTTTGCCATATCTAGTCCAAGAGTCGGGCATTCTGTAGTCTTTCATCCTTCGAGTCAGAAGCTTCTCCCTGCATTCATCAAATTCACTTCTACTAGTACCCAAAGTACCTAAGAAAAAATCAGACTGTTACAGGAACCAAGAATCCCAACTCTTTTAACTTAATTAACTTAAACGGGTAATCCATTTGGATAGCTTCCACCCATGCATACATCATGTAATCCTGATGACCACGATGCTGAGGAAGATATCGATGCATAATCTGTGGTGAAAATATTGGGTTTACTACTTTGTGAGTTCAAATTCCGACCATGAAACCAGGGTTATTTTTCTGAGCGCTAAGAGTAAGGTGATACCTAATAAACTTACGGGTTATAACTACGAATAAGATTACGCTGGGGTTTGCATGCGTACCCACGTACAAATTAAAATTGAACTCACTGGTAACTTTCAAAAGATATTTACCTGAATCTCTTCTGGGAGGCTCAACACTTTCGACATACCCACATCTGTTTCTGCTTTTTCTTCTCTTTTAAGAAAAGGTATATTCCTCATTACCAAAAACTTATACAGAGGAATGAAGCAATGAGCCGATGGTTACAGAAACAATGTGTTGGGTACCTGAGTGGAAGACTATTTAAAAAAGATCTTATCATCCTGATTTAGGACCTCATGTTCTGAATTTGGTAATTTATAATAGGACACGTTGGAGTCCGCAGTCCACCTGATAACCTACTCATCAAGCAGTAAGACTTACTATTACCAAAATTGCCTGTTTTTTACTTCCATTGGCCCATAGTGCAACTTTGGGTGAATCTAGTTTAAGATTTGTTGAAAAGGAAAGGCAAATTTACCATCTGTAGTTAGAGGTTCAGATTTGCAAGACTTGGCATATCAAGGCTGACTTGACTGACATATCAGATTTGCAACAGGAAATGCTAGCCTGTTTGGTTGATTTCCTCAACTGCATCTAAGCTTCCCTGGACAGATGCTTAATGCTTCTGCTGGCTCATACTGTAATACTCTCTTGTACACATCGTCAGTATAATCTTTCCTGCAACATAAGAGAGGATAGGGAGAGACACACCAGGTAGCATGTAGTTCTCAAAAAAAAAAAGGAAGATGGAGAGGTAGAGGTAGATTAAGCCCTACAGCTACTAGTATTGGGATGTTTAATTACTGGTAGATTATTATTTTTTTAAATGAAGGTAAGGACATCCTAGACCCGAGCCTTTGCACAGGAGGAAATATCTAATAGGAAAAACTTAAGGGCCTGGCATGTGATACATCAATGAGAACTAAAAACAGACGGTATAAGAAAAACAACAGTACGTAAGATAACCAAGTCATTGCCAAAATATCTTAGTCTAGATTTAGTTAGCAGTAACTAATAATTAATGGTATCATAAGAAACAGCTAGTCATGAAGTAGAAACAACCACAATTTTTTTGGCGGAGAAAACAACTTCATTTAAGAAACCAGAAATTGCAAAATGTGGTAGTTAATACCTTGCAAGTAAACTATCCAAGAGAGAGATGCCACGAACCTGAATTGACCAAAAGAGGCTAAACAATCAGCCTACAAGTTACTCTTACAAAGTACTACACAGAAGAGAGTTTCTAAACTCTACACAATAGCTGGTGACTTAATCTGACTATTAACAAAATTCAAAGCACTTTTGCAGTCAATGACAAAAAGCACATCCTTCAAATATCAGAGACACTCATTTTCCTACAACACTTAAATTCAGATTTTTTTTCTAGCTACCAAATGACAATATCAGTTTCTTCATGATTGGAAGTAAAAGGTTACCTCACCCAGTTGGCTGGTTTATAACATCCCTTCAAACACAAAGCCTGGTACGCTGATCTCTTTGAATTCATCAACAACTTCATTCTCCACCTTCACTTTCGGGGGCTGTGAAAGTCCTGGGTTTTTCTCTGCTTCCCTCTTAAGTTTCTCAATCCGCCCATTGTTGAAATCTCTTTTTACATCATTGAGACGGACTCTAAGCCATTTAACACTAAACTGAAGCTCCTCGGCCAATTTTATTTTATTTTCCCATGCACCAATCATTTCAGCAGATACCTCAATAAGACGGCAACGATACATATCACTAACAGAATTCATAATATCCGCAACCGTAGTGACTAAGCTATTGTATGACGAGGCAGGCACAACTTTCGTCGAAGCTATATGGCCATATTTCAGCCAAATCTTTCTGTATCAAGATGCTTGCCTTTTCAAAACACTGAAGTTTCCCACAATTTCAAAATTGTCATCATAGAATACAACTGCACCGTCTCCTTCAAAAGGTTTTCCAGCAGTACTTAAAGGCACCTACAAAGATCGAAAACCCCAATACTGCTTCATTATTTAAATTAGAAGATAATTAAGGAAATCTTAGAGTTATTTTAAAAGGAGATAGCTAAACAAAACATTACCTCCACATTAAAAGCATTAGACATAACAAAAGTAATCTCAGCTTGAATTATACAAGTGTCCTCTATAATAAATCCTTTAGCAGGGTCATGAAGATCAGAAAGGAGCACGACTGATGAAAACCCACTGCCTGTGTTACGAGTATATTGCCCACCTGCAGACACAATAAGTTTTGAAGTACAAAATAATTATTGTAGACATGGGGAAAGTTTCTCTAAATAATAATCTAGTTTTTAGTGCAGATAATAATAGTATGTTATCTTTGCTGAGTTTCTCTATAAGTACTGATAAGGGAGAAAATCTGAAACAAAAAAGAAAGTGTAAAACAAAGAAAATATATATGTACTTTGTCTCACTGTTTTCTGGTGATCTTTCTGATTAAAAACGGATAAGCTGAACTTTTTATTATAAGATTTATCATCCAGACCCTTAAACATAAGGTACATCGAAAAGTGTTTTCCGATTGTGCGACCCTTGGGATGAATCCCTATCGACCTAATGAGAAAGAGTAGATACCAGAAGCATTGAAAGCAACAAATACCACCAAATCTACATTCTCGCATACATAACCAATTAAGTGATGGATGGGAAAGTAGTGCACATACCATGTACAACCACCTGCTAAAAAATAATCAGAATAATGAAATTCTTTGTCATTCAAGCTAGAAAAGTTCTCAATTATCCAAACGAATTTGGATGATGGTGAATCCATGGAGAGGGAATTACGCAGCGATCTTAAACCTTAAAGAAGCAACAACTACAACAAAATCATGGGTTAGTAGGAACTACAGGGCTACAAACCTTAGATGACAGTTACCACTTTATTGGAGAGGTATGTCCAGCAGTAGTAATGTAGTAATGAAGAAATTTTTCCAACCATATTTCTAGAAAACCAGTTTGTGGTACGTACTTAGAAATTTGGAACTTTAGTAAGAAATTAGAATGTTGAAACTCAAATCGCCAATAAAGTGCAAAAAACTACCAGTTCATCTGCTGGTTATAAAAAATATGTTAGTAAAAACAAACTTACAATGAGGTAACCTGGAAAAGGTAAACATCCAACAAGCAATTTAGTTTGACGATTAAAATCCTGTCTGCGTATACTAACACACGTGCACGACACTATGCCGTGCAATACATCGAGTTTCTGAATGATCCTGTTTATAAAACCTAGTGCAGTGGATACATTAACTCTAGCTACTTAACTAGTTCTTGGGAAGTCAGCTATCGTGTATGGTTTCATGTCGGAAATTGCCTAATCTACAATTTCGAAAGTTGGGTAGCGGCGGGTATCCTAATATCAGGTTTCTTAGTTCTATTGTCTAAATCAGCAAGACTCACACCTTATGGCTGTTAGTCAGTCGATCAGTACCACAAATTCTCCTCACTGTTTTCCGTCAGAGGCAATACTAAAGTGTTTAGTATTGAAATGATAAGAACTCTCTAGGAATTTTAACTATTGGACGAATACTTTTAGTTGGAAGACTAGTAACTAAGACAGCCAAGTGCGAAGAGCTTTCTTTACTGATGTGAAATCAGAAGACGTAAACACGTTTAGCTTGTGCACTACATTTCTATAGAGATGATGAATTCGGTTTCGCTCAACAAAAATACATGGAAATCAAGATTCAAGATGCTGTGGAAATAAAAATTGATGAGTGGCTGCTTAGACATACTTACTATTTAGCATACAATTTAAGAAAGATAGAAAATTTATGAAATTAAAACCTAAAAGTTCTTCACTCTACTTGACTAGGATAGCCAACCAATTTTAATTCTAACTCGGTGTTTCTTGGTTCTAATTGAACCCTAAATGAACAAGATATGCTAAATTCAAAGAAATGATGAAACAGAACATCAAATTAGAACTATTAAAACATGAGACAATTTGATACTCAGTGAGAAAATGAAGTACAAAATCAGTTCAAAATACTCACAATTACAGCAAAAGAAAAGAAAAGAAAAATCAAACCTTTGCAGAGCGCAGATCAATTGTTGCCTGAGGAAATATTAATGGTAGAATTGAAGAAAAAATGGGAGATTTTAAGATTATAAGAGGATTTTATGCATTTGCCCTAGATATTTGGGGGAAAACTTCGCCTACCTAGAGCTTGGAGGGAGGCCAAAAGTTGGACTGATTTCAGTTCCGCGGGGTGTTCTAATAGAGTCAGAAGAACAGTAGACCAGCCCGGCCCCTTACATGGGTCGGGAAATTGTTACTCTACTACCTGAGTCGACAGTAATAAATGAAAGAATCCTAACTCATAAATGCAAGCAGTTAGTTTTTTCTTTCAGATTAGTAAAGAATTTGATATTGGGAGTTTCGAATCCGATCACTAGTATAAAAAAAAGATAAAAAATCCAATGACTTTACCACTATATTATAATGACACCGCAAAACATTTAGTTTGAGGGTTCATAATATGATAAAATCGAAAACCTCAGTTCTTAATTGAAAACAATTTATCCCACTTTTATATCAAATAACAATCAACAAATTTTTTAATCCTACTGGTTTTCTTAATAGGTAGAACGCTCCCGATTAATTAGTATTATAAATTAGTTAGATTCACTTTTTTTCTTTTTTTTTATCGGTAAAAAATTTAGTGCTGGCGAGTTTCACTAAATTAAAGGGATTCACTTCATAACAAAGTAGTTGAAATCGCTCCTTGAATGATTCATTCCATTTATTCTTTCTTTTTTTAGTTTTTGGTTCTTTTAAAAACAAATTACAGTATTTTGCTTCATTTGGACTACTTGCATTTATTGCTTGGTGTTGGGTTTTGGTGCTAATTTTTTTTTTGTAGGCATGTGTTCTATGAGTTTCTTATGCATTCTTTGAGACACCAACTTGATGAATGTATTAGTACCCAATTATGGATTTGATGATATTAAAATCATTCAGCTGCGGAACTAGGATATTTGGTTGGGTGGGGCACTATGAAAAAACACTTAAATCAGTTGTCTAGTATGATAAGCCTCCTGGTGTCATTGAGTCGCAACTGTCTTTGGATATTGCTCTAACAGACCGTTAAACAATAACTTATTCTTTGCATCAGGAAAAAAATTAGAATGATTTTTTGGGGACTACTCAAAAAAGGTGGGGGACTACTCTCAAGTTTTTGGGATGGATATTGGTAGTAATTTTCGGTCACCCCTTATCTGAATTTTTTTTAAATACCTACTTTACCCTTGATGATAAACTTAGTTAGTGTGATGATTGATTAGTGTTAGTGTAATGATTAATAACTGATTAGTGATTAGTGATTAGTGAGTTATATTAGTGAGATTGTTTTGTTATAACATTATTATTGAGAGATAAGAAAAAGAAGAAGGAAATATGAATAAGAAGATGTGTGAACCCAAAAAATCTTTTTTTGAGTTTAGTAATTATGATTTGAGTGATTCATGTGATGATACCTCATCGTCAGAATCAGAACCCCCTTCACCTCATAGTGTATTTGTCAATACTTCTAATGATCCGGAAATTAGTTATTTGTTAGATGATGAAAGCTTTTTGCCCCAAACTCAAACTAACCAAACATATGATGGATTTTATCAGCCACAACCTGAAGATGAAGCTATGGGTACTCAGGTATGCCTCATATTTTGTTAATGTAGGTTGAATTGTGCAAAAATTTGGCCAAACTCAAAAATTTTGGAAAAAATTCGGTTAGGTCAACCTAGGTCGGTAACCAAATTTAGCTTGCGAGGTAACCGAACTGTTCTTAATGTGTAGTTCGGTTACTAAATTTAGCACACGCAGGTAACCGAACTACATGTTAATGGTGTTTTTTTAGAGTTCGGTTATGTAATCCCCAGAACATGTAACCGAGCTATTTTTATACAGTTTACAGTGCATAGTTCGGTTTAGTCGATATCAATCTCTTTGTTACCGAACTTTATGTTCGGTAATGTCGCAGAATATATGTATATTCGTTTCTAACCGAACCCTTGAGTTCGGTTTAGTCGAGTTTTTCAGTTTCATGGCTGAACTTTCACATAGAAAATCTAAATACAGAATTCGGTAAGGCCCAATATAATTCTGGAAACTACATAACCGAACTATTAGTTCGGTAGGGTCGGTAAAAAAGTTAGATTACCAAACTTTAAGGGTTAAATGTTTATGGTATTGAAGTTGTTTTATTACTTGTAGGTTCCATGTGATCCACTTGAACCAATGGAAAACCAACCTTCCCCGATTGGTATTTTGTACGATGACACATCACATCACTACATGAATGACTTGGTATTCACAACTCCGGAAGATGCAAAGAGTTGGGTTAGACAACATGCATAAAAAAGACATGTGCGTATTAGTATTGAATGGGAGAGAAAGCAAAACTCGTTTTGAAATGGTTTGTGAGAGAAGCGGTGATCCCGAGAAAAGCCACAAGAGAAATGGTTATGTTTATAAAGGAAAGACAAATAGGAAGAACAAAACTTTCTCAAAGAAGATTAAATGCCCATCAAGCTTGCATTTAATTTAAACAATGATTTGGGTGGATGGGTTCTCTACAAGGTTATGCAAGGTTGTCATAATCACCCTCGTACGGAGCATCTTGAAGGACACTTCATGGCGGCAAAGCTAACTCTTAAAGAGATGGACATGGTAGCTAAAATGAGGAAAATGAATATTTCACCACTTCAAATGCTTCAAATTCTAAATGAGGATAACAAGGATAACCACTCATATTTGTCCACCATTAACAATGCAATTGAGACAATTAAAAGGAAGGAATGGAGAGATAGAAAAGTAATGCAACAATTATTTCTTTTGGACGCGGTTCAAAAGAATGTGGATTCGGAAGGAGAGATAACACAACTCTTTATTGGGCATCCGACGAGTGTCAAATTGACTCAATACTTATATCAAGTTCTAATAATGGATTGCACTTATAAGACTAACAAGTATGAGATGTTATTGTTTAATATTGTTGGGCGTACTTCAACAAAGTCACCATTTACCATGGTGTTTTGTTTCTTAAGAGATGATAAAG
This sequence comes from Papaver somniferum, assembly GCF_003573695.1. NCBI lineage: Eukaryota > Viridiplantae > Streptophyta > Magnoliopsida > Ranunculales > Papaveraceae > Papaver > Papaver somniferum. The sequence continues at coordinate 175,651,321 of NC_039363.1, read as the reverse complement.
AACCTAGTTACATTTGGGCTCTACAACAAGTTAAGGCTTTCTTCCGAGGTGATGATATTCCCGGGGTTATGGTGACGGATAATGATGTCTCATTGATGAATGCAATAGAGGAAGTGTTCCAACTAGCACATAATATGCTTTGTACGTTCCATATATGGTGTAATTTGATGAATAGGTGCAATACGAACAAATTGAGTCTCCAGAGGAGTGTTCGGTGACCTAAGAAAATTGGATCTGCCAAACGAACATGTAGTTCGGTTATATGATAAATACAAGAGGTAACTGAACCTGATAATGAAGGCTCACGGCCAAACTGAGCATATATACGATTCCAAAAACACTCCAAAACAAACCTAAGATCTGGTCTATGTGATTTATGCTTCAAGAGAATCCTTTTTCCAACATGTCCAATAACAAAAATTTGAGTCTCCAGAGAAGAGTTCGGTGACCTAAGGAATAATGATCTGCTAACTGAAATAATATCTATTGGACCAAAGCTAACTGTTTCAGTCTACAGAGTTCGGTAACCAATGAAAATGTTGTGAGGTAACCGAACTGAGACTTCGGCAACCTGATACATTTTTACCAGGTCACCGAACAAGCAGTTCGGTGAATAGTATTTTATCACAGGTTACCGAACTCCATACTGTATTACAACATTTCAGTTTTATAACATTGAAAACACAAACCCAATACAAATTAAAAACACAAACAAGGTTCTAAAACAAATATAAAAGTGTTATATATACTAAACTACGAAATCCTTAAGTAATTGTTTAAAAAACACAAACACACCAAATTAAACTATACGAAATCCATAAGTAAGATGTTTTTTGAAACAAAAATCATACAAAATCACTAACGACCACTTTTACGACCCCTCTTGCCACCTCCTTGTTTACCAAGAGTTTTGGGACGAACTTCCTCATCACTTGTGGTTTCGTCTCCTCCACCGGTTTCGTCCACATCGCGACCTGAACCTTCACCTTGTTTTCGACCCCTCTTTAATTGCTTAGACCTACTTGGCCTTCACCATTCTTTTAGTTATGAGACCCTCCCACTGCTTATAGTATGTTGTTTGTTCCTTAGTCTCCATCGGCTCTCCACTTTTGATTTTAGCCATCCATTTCTTCAACAATTTCGAACCCTTCAACACCTAATTCCAATTTTAAGAACCAGTAAATATTTTTCCAATAGTTTGAAAAAATCAAAAAGCATAAGAGAAAGAAATTTTCTTACCACATTATCCCATAACCTTTTAGCTTCTTCTCCACAAATAGGCACCTCCTTCTGAGCTCTCTTAGCCTCCCTCTCATTTTCCTTCTCCTTCGCCGCATCAGTATTAGCTTGTTGTTCTTTATTTATCACAAAACGATGACTAATTTCTTCATAATACTCCATATAAGCTTCATCACATGCAGTTACATCTCCCTCACAAGGTACAAAATCAGCTTGTGTTACGTGGTAGGTAATAAGTGCATTCAAATGTGCTACCGCAGGAGTTGGTTCATGTTTTGGCTCAAAATACTTCTCAGAGTTCTTTGTTCCTTCAACCTGCAATGTGAAATTTTCATGATACACGTCGGGATCCATTTGGACGCAATAAACTTGTCTTAGTATTCTCCTTGGATTATATATTGCGTAGCCGTTAGGATGCCAAATTTTCAGTACCAATGGCATACCATGCCAGCAATATCTTCGTGCCAAGGCAAGACAACCATTCCAGCTGCACCACAGTGTCAATGGCATACCATGCCAGACACATATCCGCGCCAAGGCATGCCAACCATGCCAGCCGCACCACAAAGCCAATGGCATACCATTCCAGACACATCTCTGTGCCAAGGCATGCTAGCCGCACTACAGTGCCAATGACATACTATACCAGCCACATCTCCGCGTCAAGGCATGCCAACCATGCCAGCCGCACCACAGTGCCAATGATATACCATGCCAGCCACATCTCCGCGCCAAGGCATGCCAACCATGCCAGCCGCACCACTGTTCCAAAGGAATGCCATGCCCATATCTCCGCGCCAAGACATGCCACCATGCCAGCCGCACCACTATTCCAAAGCAATGCCTACCATGCCGCCATGCCGCTGGCTTCCTAACGAAGGGTTGCAACAATCAACGACCGCCCTTCCTCCTGAGATTCAAATATCAACCATACAAGTTTTCCACTAAACGCATGGCAACTTCTGGCCCAATGCCAAGCCCTAATTTTGGCCGCGCCTAAACTATGCCAAAATTCTAATTTTGGCCCCGCCTAAACAATGCAAAATCCATGTCGGTCATGCCTCCATGCCGCTTATATATATTGACAGTGCTCGTTTTTCTAATTTCTGACCGCTTATATATAGAAATTAGGAACATCGTGACTAGTCTATGTAGAGGCACCCAAAATTCTAAGTTTGGGATTAGAGAACTAGAAGAATCTCTTGAGTATTTTAAGGACTGGGAAGATCCGGAAATTCAAACAATAATGAGAGGTTTGTCTGAGAGTAGTGAAAACCCTAAGTTTGGGGGTAGTGATGATTTTTGTGATCGTCAAGTATCCCTAATTAAAGTCCCTAACTTGGGACTCGAGCCTTGTGCGTCTGAGATATTACTAGAGTCTATTCAGACTCCGCAACCCGATCCTCTTGATACTGTCCAGGAGGTAACCCAGGTATTAGAGACCCATTTTTCGGATGAATCTAGTTATCAAGACATACATATGAAGCTCAATTATGCACCCCAGATAAACCCAGTTGTCTTGACAGAAACCTTAGATGAGGACGTGCTCCTTCTTTTCATTTTTGTAAACCAGTGCAGTTGTCTCATACTTGCGTTAGATCTATTTGGTCTTATGGACCCACAATTTTTTCGACTATTGGTATACGACTTTGGAAGGTGACAATTCTTTTAGAGGTATTTGATGTCTATCTAATGACTATAAATTTAGCATTTACTGGGAGGCTCCCGCGCTCATGTGATACGGTAATATCCTTCCTTATTTCTTTTCCCTCTAGTGGTAACAGTTTCTCCTTGTTCATGATTTTAATTTCATCTTTAGAAACGTTGAGGACAATGTTAGATTTAAGTTTGGGGGTGGGTAAGAAACACTTTTTGGCTTTTAGTTGCAATAAATAAACTCCAGAACCTAGAAATTTATGCCTATTAAGGATAGAACTAACCAATCTAAGTGGATGTAAGCATTTTGGTTTTAGGAGTTGAGGAACCAATCTGACTAGATGGAAACATCTAAAGAGTCTATTCATAAAAGCACAGAGCTAACATGATAGTTTCACCATATCTCGTTGAATCCTTTTCACTTATGTTTTTATTTTTTTCATTTTAAACTATGTTTCTCTAAGTGATTAGGTGGGGTTCACGATTCAAGTTGTTACCATTGCTAGGGTGAAATGGAGTGATTGAGATACAAAAAAAAAATGATGAAAAGAAGAAAAAAATATATATATTGAGAAAAAAAAAAGAGAAAAAAGAAAAAATGTTATGAAAAAAAAAGAAGATAAAAGAAAAATTGAGACCAAACCATTAGACCAAACGGAATAAAATTCAATAAAGTCGACCACTGGTACCCTTGTATATGTCAGTTGTGTTGGGATTATCGACCACCGGTTCCCTTGTATATGCCAATGAGTTGATATTAGTCAGACTAGTATCTCAGTCATTTAGGATAGGTTCATTTTGGCAGTGGCCTTCAGACAGATATGAGAAACACCGTTCACCTAGTCAACATCAAAACCATCTATGTTTTTCTATATCCATCTCTTAATCTATCCATGTGATTTGTTGACTCCGGATATTGATGTCCATAGTGAAACTATCTTAGTAGAGCTCTGTCACTTATATATGAATTTTAGTATGCTTGAGTGCGAACTCATGTACAACAATTGGAATTTCGCATCAGGGTACTTCCTCCTATAATAAATAAGTATGTCAACCAAGGAGGTTCTTTAGTGCTTTCCAAGGTTCTGCATAGATAGCTAGGATCTGGAGTGAAGGTTTTGTGGGTACACCTCTGGTAAACCCTCTCGAGATTAACTCGGTCATTAGGGACACCTAGTGAGTTAGGATTTTATTTCGTAGTTTTGATTTGCTCGGGACTAGCAAATAATAAGTCTGGGGGTATTTGATAGACACATTTTTGTGTCTAATTTGTCCCGATTCTATATATTGACAGTGCCCATTTTTGTACTTATTATGGTGTTTTATGTGTGTGTAGGTATTTCTGGCCAATAAACATTTCTGGAAAAATCGGCTCGAAAAGTTGATAAAGGCACCCGGAGGAAGCGATTTGGCACCCACGCATTGGATAAGGGCCACATAGGACATCCCAATTCAGATGATAAAGGCACCCCTACTCTGGATAGGGGCGCCCCCTTCTTTCAAATTCAAATCAAGAAAAAGGCAGGAAAATGCATGCAGCGAAGAACAGTTTTTAGTTTGAATTTGGTTCTTGATTTAAAGAGATTCAATCGCTGAATTCTCTTGGGCTAGGCCTGTTAAGGCTAAACATATCATATGCAAGCAATTAGACCCAACCAATTGGGCTGGATAAGCCGGAAGAAGAGATCAAAGTCCAAACAGGACACGTACGCTTCTGTTGAGTTCGAAGATTTTGTGAGGAATTTTTGGGAGAGTTTCACGCTAGTTATACTTGTACTTGGTCCTGTTCAATTCCTAAGAAGAGTTTGGTGGCTATTTTATAGCTAACAGCACGCGTAAAGCATCACAGGAGAGATTTTCTCTCAACTGCACGAGAAGAAGAAAAAAAAAGAATAGTCGCTGATTCAGTCGAGATTTTTAGGGTCTGTGGACTATATAAGAATTGGGTCACGTCAAAAAAAGGGGAGAAAAACCTTAGGAGAAGTTGGAGAGAGCTTAGAACACCACAGAGCCGAGAAGATCAAGTTGCAGGAAAAGTCGAGTTCTGCTGCTGCTGCTGCTGAAGAACACGAAGCACGGACGTCCTAAGTCAGTCGTTATTTAACAGTGACAACGACAAACAAAGGAGGGTCTTAAAACAACATCGAGAGCAACACTTTATTTTTATCGTTCATCTGTGACGTTGTATGTGGGTCTTAAACTCACTGTTTTAGCATTTTCTCTTCATTGGAAACACCATTTGAGCATCAATGAATTATTTTGAGAGGTTTTTCAATATGAAGAGCTAAACCCCATCACATGGGTGATGGAGGAAGCCATTCACCCAAGAATTATGTGGTAATTTCTATCTTATAAATTTATGTAATATTTTTATATGATTATTGCATTGATAAAAAATGAATTAAATGGTTTTATTAATCAAGTGTGTTTTCTCTTGATAATGCATGCTTAGTTTTAGACTCTTGATGTGTTATACTTGCGATTAACATTTGATATTTTGGAAATCTGATTTTGGCAATAATTTAGAATCGAACAAAGTGTTTAAACTGCATGATTTATATTAATTTTGAATCACATAAGTATTTGATGAATGGTGGAATCCTAACCCCAGTGTTTCCATAATATTTACATCACCTTTGAATTTAATTTTGTTTTATCTTTTATTTTTATTAAGTCTAAAAATTATTTAAATTCAAAAAATCCATTTCCTTCACAAGTTCGAGTTTGAACAATACCCCTTACCAATATTAAAACCATTTTTAAAAACCCATTAATATGCATTAATTATCTTTATCATTCCTCACCTGAAACCCAATGGAATCACTCCTAAACCCCACCATCTGAAGCAACTACCACCAATCAAATTCGATCTCCCTCTTCTTTCTCTATTCTCATCTCGCATCTACCAGAACACCACATACAAACAGTATCTTTAGAACATCACATTACCAAAAAACTAAAAGTAAAAAGAAACCCATACTTAAACTCACCTAATAAAGTAAAGGATTTTATTTTTGCAAAATCTATAAAGAATATCACCTACCAAAATTCTTTATTTATAGAATTAGGTCAAAATAAAGCAACAAGAAAAAACAAGTAAGAAGATTAAAGTTATAACCAGAAGGATCCATTAGTTCATCACCAGAGAGAAACTTCACACCTTATAGAGTCATTTGATTTTACAAAGAAAAAAGATCTCTAGGGTTTGACTTATTGAAATATTGGGTTTCATTTCCGAAAGATAAGATTTGATTTTTAAGATAAGGGTTTAAGGGGAATGGGTTTTGATTTCTGGAAACTTTGATTTGATTTCTGAAAACTTCGATTTGATTTCGCAGATCTCTCTTTTGATTAGAATAAGAGAAGAAAAAATAGGATGAGAACTACACGAACTCTGAGAGGAGAGATAAAGACTAAAGAAAATGAAAAAATAAATGAAAGGGGGAATAATAGTTTGGAATAGTCACTTATGCCCTTAACTATTATAAATAAGGCAACCGTGTCCTTTCTTTATTTTTTCATTACGATAATCAGATTTTGTCCAACGTATATGTTATAATGAGTAACGGATAAACGACCTCAACATATATATCCGTTGCAAATAAGAAAATTCAAACGTTACAAAATAGGCTAAAAGGTGTAGTGAATTGTATTACCAGGAAACTGATTCCATTCCTTCTAACCAAACATATCGTTAGTAAGGTAGAAAAGGAGTCTTCATTATAACATGGCGGCTATTTGAGCAAACCATGTAACTTTGTAGGTGAGTATAAAACTGAATTATTTAAGCATCCAAAATATAAAAAAATGGATGTTTGTAAGCACAGGAATATTGGGAGTCCTTTTTTTCTCCTTAAAATCTATGTTTTGGATACAACAACTTAAATTAGCATCATATGTTTCGAAACGGGGATGAAATAGGCATTGTCGCACTGAAAAATTAGTTATCTGACGATGATGAGTCTCCTATCCGATTGGTATGACAAAAGAATAAAGCATTTGAAGTAGTTATTGTGCTCGCTGCTGCTTTCCATACATGACAATATCGATTTGATGAAACAAAAAATGAGGCTAGGTGAACGCAATTAGAAACACATGAACATTGATAGAGCATGAATGAAATGGATGATTGGAAAAACATACAACACATTATATTTCATATAAAAAATAAAACCCAGGGGTGGTTAATTAACCGTAAGATGAGTTGATCATTCGAGATAAATATATGATTTATGATTCTCAATATTCAATTCCACCATCATGAAGGAACTTTGTTAGGAGCAATCTGAAAATGAAGATGGAAAAAAAAATAAGTCAGGATCAAAAGTGCAATAGCGTATGAATAAGAAAAAAGATCAGACTTACCAAAAAAAAATTTAGAAGGTTCAAACTATTAAAAGTTCAACACAAAAAAAAACATAAAAAAAAATAAAGAAAGATAGATAACCATGGCAAATACATGTTTGGGAAAGTGAACTTCATGAAAATAACATAGTCCATTGAAGGATTGAGAAAAATCTCATTGTACGCTTTGTCGAATGCTCGGTGGAACACCCAAAATAAAATCATGCCATGTTCAATGAAATAATAATATATTTTTTTTCTAGTCGTATGATCTAGTTGATATTCAAAGTCATATAAAAATAAGAAACGTAAGTAAAACATGACCTGGGAGCAAGCGAAAAGGTGAAAGTGATTTAAGAATGTGAAACTAACTCGATTTAGATAAACAAAAAAATATTAATCAAATACCTGCTGCTATGATTGAAGGACACAAGTGCATTTTATTTTTCACCGACCACCGTTGTTCAAAGATAGTTACCACCACCACAACACCATCCACTACCTCAGCTTCCACCACCTCCGTAATAACACCATATCGTTTTTTCCATCTCCATTGGTCACCAACTCCACCACTATGGCCAGTGATATAACTGTTAGCAAGTTTAAGCATTAGTTAATAAAAATATATTTATAAAGTTGTTAATTGAATAATTTATTTACTATATATCATTTTTAATGCGACATTTATTATGACATAATAAAATATTTTTCGTAAAAATTTAATAAGACACAAGTCAGAAGTCCAGAAATTTATGCTTCACAAAAAGTCGAATTTTCTACTTCTAGAAGTGGTTCTGAAATTCTACATCCAAACTGACTTCTACAAATCAGAAATGGATGTGTATCCAAACGTGTTATTAACACGAGCCGCGCAACCCTCTTTTAATCTTTTTCCCTATACCAGATATCATTGTAGATTTTTTTTATGCTGGTATCATTGTAGAATGAGTTGCACTTCGCATTATCATCTGGGCTGCTCAGGCAACACAATACCATTTTCGGCCATTACAATACTAATTACACGAAAAAAATATAAATAAATCTGGAAAAAGTTTTGATAAGCAATAGCATCAATCATTTAGAGTATTTTACTATAATAAAGAAAAGACCCATTTTGGGTGAAGTCCATAAAAAAACAAAATAACTTGGTATCATCCTAATATTACTAATATCACCTTAAATAGTAACCGCTACTATGCATATGTATTCAGGGGTGAAAATGTATATTGAATCAATGTTTGTATATTCACATGAATGCTATTGTTTTAAAAATAGGTCAAAAAATTTAAAATTTAAATATCTTCCAAAATACACAACGGATTTTTACAAAATTAGTATATTTGGAAAGCTCTTTGAATTATCTACGTAATGAGTACAAACAAAAATATTAAATTTTTATTTAAATTTTTTTTTCTTAAACATCGTCAAATTTGGTGTTGTTTAAAGAATCAAATTCAAACATGTGCATCGCACATGTGATTTTGCTAGTTATATATATAAAAAACACCACGTGAAAAGTGAATAATTAGATTAATAATTCATAATAATTGATAAGTTATTTAATTAATTACAATATCAATCTCGAACGGGTCATCATTTCAGTAATAGTGAAATTATTTGTTAATTAATAAAGAAATCATTAACAGAAAAACCTATAAACATTAAACAAAGACATTAAGTTACGTGGATACGTCTTGAAATGTGGCCCACCATTTTTCCGCCCAAAAAGAATCGGGAAGACCCATTCATTTCTCCACCCCCATTCAAGATAGGTATCTACAAAGCATATCAGATTGTCTGTGGCTGACCACATTTTAGTGTGACCCATTTTTGTTTTAAGTGATAAGATTAACCCCCTCTTGATTAACATAAAATGTGATAATGTGTTTAAATAAGAGCCTCGTACGTGGACTCGTGACAAATAATACAACCACTGTATATAAAATTAGTGCGGGGGTATTCAACCTATAAATAACCCTGAACACTAGTGTACTCATACAGAAGAAAATGAGAAGTAATTAATACATTTCCTTTCCTCTCTTCGGTTCTCGTCTGCTTTACTGATGCTTACATAGTTAATGCTTGCATAGTACTATACTAGAAATACTGGTATCCAAACTAATATGATTAGTAGTTGTTTGAATATATACCATTAAGTTAGTATATACTTCATAAAGTGTCGCGGTTAGTCAGTGATATCATAAAACTTTATCAGCACGAATCGCTCCCGATGCTCGACCGCCAAACTGTTATTGTTCAAACGACTAAAATACAGGGAGTATAGGTAGCTGTTGTTTCTTTGAATAATTTTTTTAGATTGTAAATCTAACAAAACTCGAATTCGCAGGTCTCAATATCTCAGAAAATAACTATATTTCTTGGGCACTTGATGTCGAGCTTCATTTGGAAGCTAAAGGCCTCGGGCATACTATTACAGAAGGAAACAACGCGTCCAACCAGGACCGCGCTACAGCTCTAATTTTCCTTCGCCATCATCTCCACGATGATTTGAAAAAGGAATATTTGACAGTTAAAGATCCATTTACTTTGTGGAACTGTCTGAAAAACGGTTTGACCACCTAAAGTTGGTCATACTTCCAAAAGCTCGGAATGATTGGTTGAACTTGCAGCTGCAAGATTTTCGATCAGTGCAAGCCTATAACTCTTCTCTGTTTAACATCACCTCGACACTAAAATTATGCGGTGAAGATGTCACTGACGAACAAATGTTAGAGAAAACATTTACAACCTTTCATGCCTCGAATGTGCTCCTGCAGAAGCAATATCGAGAACGTAAATTTACGAAATATTATGAGCTAATTTCTTGTTTGTTGATTGCAGAGCAGAATAATGAGCTTTTGTTAAGAAACCATGAAGCTCGTCCCTTTGGCTCCACAGCGATGCCTGAAGCACACGCAGCTACGTTTTTTGGACGGGTAAATAATCATGGTAACAAAGGCAAAAGTGGATATGGTAAAGTAAAACAACGTAGGGGCCACAAAAATGAACGGGGAAAAGGTACCCGTCACCAGCCATACCAAGGAAAAG